>NW_025110368.1:353198-357904 GCF_011392965.1 Frieseomelitta varia
TTTTTTTTTTTTTCTTTTACGTGCTTCTGTAAATATAATCTTGAATTCAAGTACTTACGCTTCAGCGCCTTGAATAGCACCTTGAGCAACTTTAATTAAACTGAACGATTTATACGTCAAACGTAACGACCGTGAAATATTTCTACGAAATGCTAGTACAAACACGCCTACGTCAATTTAGTTTGTCATAAAGGGGCAGTTTAATTTCCTCGCTATGCCCATTAAATCGATCGTAACTCGTCCAAAACTCGCATCCCTTTGCCACGATGGAATTATTAAAAGCCCTCCACCGGTAAGAAAGGTCAAATAGCAAACATATAATCCAGCCGCTGAAGTACTTCATTGATAACAGTAATAAACGAACTCGAGTCCTAGTCGATCGTTTCCTGGCCTTTTCGCGCGATTGAACCAATTTTATTAGCGAAATTTGTACAAATTACAACTTACCGGCGTTAATGAGTTCCCTCGAGTGTAATAAATTTGATGACAAAACGAATGGAGTTCTAATACTCTACGAGTCAATTCGAATATAGTGAAACTACATAGTGCAAGTTTAGGATCTACAACTTGTTTTGGATATTGAATATTTTCAAACAATTTTATTCCTCGGAATTGAGATCTCATGAATTGTATGTGATTTTCAATGTTGGTTCAATGAGATGGTATTTCTGCTTGAAAATTTTCAGCGTTTCGATCATATGAAATTATTTATTTAGAGGAAATGTAAATTCTATGCGGCAATGATATATATATGGAATACGGATGATAAATATATATTTCACGTAATATATATATAATAAATAAATATATATCATGTAATATATAAATAACTGAAATGAAAGAGAATTGATTTAACGCTAAATTTCTCATTTGAATTATCAATTTTAATAAAGGAATTGTTTATATTTAACGCTAACTGGAATGATCACAGAAAATTTCCAAGAAAAAAGACAAGCATTTGTCCGGAATTCAATCCCTGAAATAGATACACAAAATTCATAAATGTTTTACAAAAATATTGGGTGCTTTGTTACTTTGTAAACCAACAAAAAAAAAATACCATATGATTGTATGGATATTATCAGCGTTACATTTCAAATTTCCATGTCCCATAAAACAGCCAAATACATCAAACACGAGAATACAAAACGCCACAAGAGGGCCATGAAAAGAAACGTAAAAAATCCTGGTTTCCTGAAACCCGACCATACAAATAACAATGTTCACGGCATTCCGCACACCCAACGGAATAAACTTTGAAGAGGGATTTTCGCGTCTTTTTCTCTCCATTCCATTGCGGCGCCGGTGGAAATTTAGCAATTCGCACAGATAAAAGATAAACCGACTAGCCGGCAGCGAGGCACTTACGAAATTAGACGAAGAGCGTGAGCGATTTCCCGGAAAACGAAGAATGTGTGCACGGTGATCCACATACGGTTCATTCAAGTAGCTGCAATACCATGACCGAGCACTTGACCTTCGCCAGCCCGTGAACTCACGTCCGAAATTTTACGAACGGCGTTTCTTCCACTCGTTTCCTCTCGTTCCCTCCTCCACATCCGGCGCGCGTATATTTCATCACGTCCTCGTTCGTTGGACGATACGGCGGCGAGGCGTTATCCTCGTTGCACGCGGACCGCGATGCACCGATCGATCGTCGGCTGCATGCTCGACGAAGGGCGCAACGTTTCGCGCTTCGACGGCGCACAATGCGACAAGAACCGCAGCTCTCTCTCTCTCTCTCTCTCTTTCTCTCTCTCTCTTTCTCTCTCTCTCTCTTTCTCTCTCTATCTATCTATCTATCTATCTATCTATCTATCTATCTATCTATCTATCTATCTATCTATCTCTCTATCTCTCTCAATCTATCCCCCTCCCTTAACGAATGTCAAGAACGGTATTCCGTGGCTTTCGCAAAGAGCAGATGACGTTGTGTAGCGAGCGTCACGGGCATCTCGCGGCGCCGAGGATCGTCGAGGATATTTTGATTATACTTTCTCCTCTGAACGACGCTTCTTTCTTCCTCTTCTTGCCTTCTGCGGAAATTTTTCGGTGAAAATTGGACGGTGTTCTTCCAGTTTCGTTTTCGCCCCTCCTCTCTTTCTTTCATTACACCTTTCGTTGATTAACGTTGGAAGTACGCGGCAGGTGTCCTTTTCTTTAGAATTGTTGAAAACTAGCACTATACCATACAATAGTTGCGCTACGCGCGAGAAGTACGCCGAGGAATAATTCAGATTTCTCCTTGGTATTATTATACCACACCGTACTATCGTATTAGCGGCGCTATACGCTGGAAGTCAGACTAGATCTATTTTAGATTTTCGTTTCTTCGAATCACCGACGAAAGCTAACGCTTACTGCTTTTACATACTCCAGTTCTTTTCAGAGTTCAGGTTTTCTTTTTCTTTTCTTCTCGTCAGAATTAAATCATTAACAATCACTTGAGTTGCAATAATTTGTAATATTTGGAGACTGGTAGTTCTAATGTTACGTCATTGTACAGAATTTGGAGTGTTTTTTCGATGGGGGTAGCTTTTGATTTGGATTTCCTCTAGATGATATTTCGTTTTGTTTTTCTTCTTTATTTTTTTTTTTTTTTTTTTGTTTGGCATTTTATTGTCGTTTCACTTTTTTAAGCCAATGTTTTTTTTCCCCCTTTTTGTTTCTACCTTCCCAACTTGAAATTTTGGAATTTTGAAAAAGCGCTGGATTAAAGGATTACTTTCGAATGACACGCTCAGCATTGTTGAAGGGTAGATTCCGCGCTTTTGTTCTTTGTTGCTTTTTTCGTGATGAAATTTTGAGGGTAGTTTGTATATTATATTTCAGTTTGCTCCCTTTACTTTGATCTCTTCGCTGTTTTTTCTCCCCTTTTTCTTACTCTCTGTTGGTGAATATTTCCTCGGCTCGGGATTTTCGAATCTACCGGATTTGTCGAGCAACATGCAAGATATCGCTGACGATGGCGAACTGAAAGTGATTAATTTTCTATTTCCGTGTATTGTTTAATATCACGTCGCGAAGCATGGAATTTATTGGACGTTGGATTAAGAGCTTAAAGGATCCCGATTAATACGAATACAGTCGTGAATTTATGTGAAAATAACAATAATAGGTCTTTAGACATTTTCAAATATCTTTCGAGCTAATAATTTTACTCGAAACGTTAAATCGTATCTCATCGTAAGGAGTGAATTGTCAATATTATATATTCGCGAAAATATTTCTGATTTAGCAAATTGCAATTGCTAAAATCACGTAAATGCTTTTAACAAAATTAATTTGCTTTTAACTGAGACAGAAACATGGTTACATATACTTCTGTTTGTTTTCGTCATATCGTTATTTAATTATATCTAAAGTTGAATAAGATTCTGACCGATAGAACGACGTAAAAAAGTGTCCTGAAAGATTAATGTAAGAAAAGATAGCATCGTTCCTGAGATAATTTAATTCCTAAAATAAATCCCTCCAAATCCTAACGATACTGTATACGAGAACATAACACTCGCAATCTTTCGCTTCCTTTAAAACCATCCCCCAGCGAGCAGTTCCTCGAAGAACGTCCCATTAAACTTCCACCCTGATACTCCTGACTCGCTCCGAAGAATTCTTCCCCTTAGACATCAATATTCACGCCTGCAAACATTCCTCCGCAATCGCCATTTACACCCAACATTCATCCTTTCTCTGATTCGTAAACCTTCCATTACTCAGAATACATATTTATACACGTGAAAAGTACAATTTCAATGTAAAATTGAAATTCCCTCGATAAATGTTGCTGTCGTTAATTAAAATATCTTCGAGGCATAAAATGTAGCTGAATCCACGCCTTTCGATTTAAAATAGTTTTGAAATGTTACATAAAGATTTTTAACTTTATGAAGGTGAGCAATAATTGGGAGAAATATTTTCAAATATTTTGGCTCGAACATGTTGAAAAATAAAAAGATACTGGACGGTGGAATTTTTGACCCATTTCTGACTAAACCTGCAATTTAAAGTGACTTGATTTCGGAATTCTGCAATTTGATTTACCAATCTTCATCGTGAAGAGTTTAAAGTACAAAATAAAATTAAATACCCCAGACTTTACTGAGGTAAATATTATCATAATCGTTTCTTAACCAACGATACTTAAACTTGAATCTTGAAACTTTCCCGGCGGGATATTTAAAATGATAATTTGTTCGTGAGAAATATGTATTATTTATTAGGACTATCATTACGAAAATTTTATAAATAACTGTAGAACTTTATTATTTCTATAATAATCCGTCAATATGACTGATTTCAGACTTTCCTTTTTTCCCACAGGCGCTTAAACGACACGTTATATTCTTGTCAAAATTAGTATTAATTTCTATTTGGACAGAAACACAGTTGTACAAATCTAAATCATTTTAATCATCGTTCAAATTATAATGATTTATACGCGGAACATATATTTTATCATTTCAATTTAGAATTTTAGAATTTTAATATTTTATAACATACAATATTTATATTTTGTCCAATCAATGTGTACATATATAATACAGTTTCGATACAGTTGTTCCAACGTTGATAGATATTTTCATTTGCTCGTTTCTATCACTATTTTCCACCAACCTATATATCTATGATGCCCGCCGTAAAAGTGATAACTATAACTAAAAAAAAAAAGAAAGAAGATAAAGAAAAAAAAAAAAAAGGAAACC
>NW_025110369.1:0-30000 GCF_011392965.1 Frieseomelitta varia
AGGTTAACCACTTGCGCTGGCAACTGATTGCGGACCATAACGAGTGACCAAACCGTATACAATAATTCGTCGCTTTCTTTTCGAACTCGTCTGTATCACTGGATAAAAATGATTGAGAATTAATAAATTTATTATTTGTTTTGCCTGGGTTATATACTTAAATATACTTAAAACTGAGGAAATATTCCAATTTTGGGACAAAAAAATTCTCAACGTGCGCGGCGTAAGAGGTTAACCACCTGCGCTTGCGGACCATAACGAATGACCAAACCGTACACAATAATTCGTCGCTTTCTTTTACCTTCGAACTCGTCGGTATGATGTCACTGGACAGAAATTATTAAAAAGTAATAGACTCGTCATTTGTCTTGCTCGGGTTACATTTAAATATACTTAAAACTGAGGAAATGTTGCAATTTGGGACAAAAAGTTGTCGACATGCGTGGCACGTCATTCCAGCGCAAGAGGTTAAAGCTAATGTCCAATTGTAAAGGGGATTTTCGCTTCAGGAGGGAAAAGAAATGTTCCACGCGTGATAATCCATCCGTTCCACGTTAAATCTCCCCTCATGGCGAGTAATTTTCAAACGGTGCTCGTGCAACCGGAGCTACGATTCCGGCGTTTCTCGTTTACGTCATACTCGGCTTGGCGAACGAGCTTCTCAAGCCACGAGTGCCATACTTGCCGAGTGCGCCGGATTAATTGCCCCCGACAGCGCGCGGAGAACGAGTTGAGGAGAACCGGCGAATTTACGGATTAAACGGACGATCCTGTCGAAGAATCAATGCTAGCTCGCTGGTTCTCACGACGTTTCTTTCTTCTCGCGCCACGCGAGATTCCCTGCCTGGACCAGAAGGGAGATTAACCTCTTCGCGTCTAGGTTAGGTGGTTCCTTTGACGAACCTAACTTAACTTAGACGCGCTTGTTTAGTACTATCAAAGTAAAATATAAGTAAAATTGAAAAATATAAAATATAATATGGAATAAATATAAGTGTATAACATAATATAATATAAGGATAATATAATGTAATACAACATAAAGTAAAATATAAGTAAAAAATAAATAAAAATCGAAAAAATTTTACGCATTTTATTGTCGTGGGGGTTGTCATTAGTACCCTAGTAAAATAAATCTATTAAACATGGTTATATTAATACAATATCCTCAACTTATATTCAGTAAGTAAAATTGAAAAAAATAAAATATAATATAAAATAAATATAAGTATAATGTAATATAAAGTAAAAAAAATAAGTAAAAATCGAAGAAACGCGTTTTATTGTCGTGGGGGTCGTCATTAGTAGAGTGACCCCTAGTAAAATAAATCTATTAAACATGGTTATATTAATACAATATCCTCAACTTATATTCAGTAAGTAAAATTGAAAAAAATAAAATATAATATAAAATAAATATAAGTATAATGTAATATAAAGTAAAAAAATAAGTAAAAATCGAAGAAACGCGTTTTAGTGTCGTGGGGGTCATCCTTAGTGGGGTGACCCCCAGTAAGATAAATCCATTAAACATGGTTATATTAATATAATATAATATCTCAACTTGTATTACAGTAAGTGAAATTGAAAAAAATAAAATACAATATAAGTATAATATAATATAAAGGAAAATATGAATAAAAAAAAAATAGAAATCGTAGAAACGCGTTGTAGCAGCTTGGTGGAATCCCCAATAAAATAAATCCATTAAACGTTAAATATAATATGCTCAACTTATAATATGATATATTCAACTTATCTGTTACAGATAATATCGTATAATAATAGATTCATGTTGGCGTCTTAGGCAAGTTGAATAAAATCAACGTGTTAAAAATCAATGTGAAATTTCGTTGGTTGGACTATAGTTACCGTTGACACTGTACAGGCCGCGATTGTGCGTCATTTGTAAAATAGTGGTTAGCATCCGTTGGCCCACACTCGCGTCATTTGCGATTCCAATTCTAACGTTCGTTTAAAACACGTTAATATCGTGTATCGCCCGGGAAGCAGATGTTGCAAATTCTGTACACGTTCTAACGAAGGTTTTTTCATTAAAACAAAAAAAAAAAAAAAATAGCAGAAATTTTATGATTTTAGTTTATATATGAAGTAATAACCCTTTGTACCATGCGTCGCCAGAAACTTTAGCTTTCGTAAACCTGTTTGGCGCCGTAAAGGGGGAGACGTTTATCGCAACGTCTTAAAAGAAATGTGTTTGGTACTCGAAGTATTTTTTCTGATGCACAAGTACGTAGTATATTTTGCTACTTCACTTTACTTCTCCGGGGGGAAAATCTTGCAAGTTGCACCCCCATGTTTAGGGAAATGTTTCGAATCTTACCACGTGAAATAAAATTATTAAATATATGTTTAAAAATATTAATATATGTTTAAAAATATTATTTATATTAAATAATATATTATAAATATATTATTTGTTTATTGTTTATATTATTAAAAATATTATTTATTATAATGTTTTTAGCACACAAATCTTTGGAACCGTTTCATAATAATACCAACAAAATCGCCTCAATTTCTATCCTTGTTCTGCGCTACTTTCTACACTTCTAAAAATGTCGTATATCGTATATCGGAATGTACAGTGTTAAACAGCGATTAAAAGGTTTTCGGACAACGGAATTTCGTCCGCTCCGTTTGAACCACGGAACAGGAGCTGACGAGCAGACAACAAGGGGATGACTACGAGAAACCAACGAGAAAGGCTGGTCTCCAACCTGCCGACTGAACTGGAACGCAGAAATTCCCGCGACAAAACTGGACACATGGCGAATTCTATCTGAAGATCTTCCGTCTTGAAACGTCGCCGTTGAAACGGGCACGGTCGAACCACTCGCCGGAATTGAAGGAAAAAAGCCAGACCCTTTCGCTCGGAAGAGCGAAAAGGATCGAAAAGGCAGCGGCAAGAAACACGAGAAAAGGGGGAGAGACACGGGCGCGCGAGCTGAAAAGGGAGACGCGACGCGAATGACTCCGAACGTCGGAGAACAAAGTGGCAGATGCCTATTGGAGATACACAGAGAGATGGAACTGTTGTTCGTCGTGTCGTGTCGTGTGCGCGCGGTGTGTATCGAATGGCGAAATGCCACTGAGGCAAGCAAGGAAGAAAAGAAAGAAAGAAGGAAGGAAGGAAGGAAAAAAAACAAAAGAAAGAAGCAAGAGAAAGAGAGAGAAAGAGAGAGACATGGAAAAGGGTTGAACGGGCTGAAAAGGGTTGGAAGGGGGTATAGAAGGGGAATGAGGAGGGGGGGGGGGACGAGAGGGGAAGGTTAGAGCAGAGCTGGTGGTGGCGCGCAGTGGTGGTGGTTGACGGTTGCAAAAGCAATGCCCTTAGTCGCGGTGACCCGGTTACCTGGCCCATATCCGTGCCACCGTTCTCTACCCAACGCTATCCCAAATCCTACTCCGTCCCCCTATTCCCTCGCCGCTCCCCCCACCATCGCTCGGGCCAGCTTCCACACCTTCTGCAACCTCGACGCCTCCGTGGTTTTCTCCTTCTCTCTTGCTCTTGCTAATCCTGCTTTCGCACCTTCTCGTCTTTCCCCCCCCCCCCCCGACCCTCAAATCCCTGGTAGCTCTCTCCTCGTTCCGCACATCCATTTTCCTGGTGTGCCTATCATTTTTCGATTCTCCCCACTCGCCCCTCCGAGGGACGAATTCTCTGCACCGAGGTCTCTCTCTCTCTCTCTTCCTCTCTTTCGGAACGTTTCGCCGCTCGAAATTTGACCGCGCAACCACTCGATACTTCGTTAACGTTGGAACGGCCGTTTACTAACGGCGATTAAAACGGGCAAAATTTTCATCCAAAAAAGAAAAAAAGAAGGAAAACTCTATGATGACTTATGAAAAAACAACGAAGTGGCGCAAGCTTTTAATTGTACATCTTTCTTTTTTACGAAGGATCACTTCAATCTCTAAAGATACACTGGTGAAATACGTCTCTGTAAAATATCTAACCGAACATACAAATATATAATACAAATTGGTCATTTTGATCATTTTGGTAGGTCTAGTGTTTTAACTAAGGTTTCGATCAATTAATTTCACTGCAGAAGATGAAAAACTGGACAAAATTTGAAAGATCGATGCGTCTCGACGAGCAACCCCTGTCAGTGATTCGCGACCGAGCAGATAAATAACGCTTTTAACCCTTTCGTTTTAACCGAAACCCCGTGGCTCAGTCTGAACTCACTATGCCATAAATGTACAGTTCAGACCCGCAAGCAGTCTTTAGCGCTTCGGGTTTACTTTCGTAATAGTTTTCTTGATAGAAAAGAGGTGAGGATTTTCTACTTGAAACAAGATATTTTTACTTTGGTCAAGACAGGTTAAATTAAATTAGGTTAGAACTACCAAAACGACCAATTTACAATTTTTGTTAGACATTTTACAGGCATTGTAAAGATTTGAATAATTTTTTGTTAAAATATACAAATAAAAGCTTGTACACTCGCCATTGTATTACAAAGTTTCCCCATTTTTCGAGCTTTAATATCTCTTTAACGTCAACTAATTTCACGCTACAATTAAAAATAGATATTCGTGAATATAACATTTAAAAATTATATCGCTAACGCAGTAACAATTTTCATGCCGAGTGACTTCAGCCGTAGCGAAAGGGTTAAGGGTACAAACGAGAAGGCTTCGAGGTCCACGAGGATTTACCGAGATTAAAGTAATACCTTAAAATTATTAATTCATTGCTTTTGTCCTGCAAAGCAACTCTACATTCTGTTCTTGGTAATTCAATTAATTCTTGATATTTCTGCACTATTATGAAAATTAAACAGACTTCAGAAGTAAAACTGTTAATCGTAACGGCGTATATGTCCAGTTGAAGTAACCAGAAATTAACCCAGCACGTGGCAGTCTGAACTGAAAGTTCAGCGCCAGCAAACTGGAAATGGCAATAACGAGAGTAGACGAAACAGCGACAACAGGATCGTGAAGAATGGGGGAAAGGACGCGTCAATTGGCTAAGGCTGAGCTGTCTCTCTCTCTCTCTCTTTCTTTCTCTCTCGCACATACCCTCAGGGTAACAAGAAGCTTTTCGGCGACAAGAACGACGATTATTCGACGATTCAGCCTGGGTTTTTAGCTATCGCGGACACGTATATACACACGGCCGAGGGCTTTTTGCTTTTTCTCAAGTGGTCGCAACTTTACGAACGATCCGCCGACAAACGAGAGGAGAGGGAGGGGGGAGGGAGGGAGGGAGGGAGGTGGGAGAGAGAGAAACATGGAGTTACGCTCTTGCATCTCGACAGGGCAGCGCACTTGTTACCGAGTGAGAGACAATTGCTTGGAAGACAGCCGCTGGCAAGTGTCGCTTCTCCGGCCGCACAAAGGCTCGAATAACTCCGAACAAAGAGCGATAAAGCGTGCCGAGAACACAATGTGTCCTCCTTCGTGTCGTTTCCCGCCCCATCAACGTTTAATTAACCGACCGTTTGTCCAGCTAAATCGCCTTAATTTCCGCTCGCGAGCGACGAGTGCCGCCTTCTTGTCGCGCCGAGTTCGAAAGCAGGAGAGAAAGGAAAATTTCAGAAAAACGTAAGGCGTGTTCTCGCGTTAATTCTCTCAAGCAAGTTTGCTTCGATTCAATTTGATTCGATTCGATTCGATTCGATTCGATTCGATTCGATTCGATTCGATTCGATTCGATTCGATTCAACTCGGCTCAATTCGTTCTTGTTCGATTCGACAATCGGTATCTACGCAGGGATTGGATAAAATAATGGACATATAGGGACAATGACGTCACTATGATGGCGACGCCATTTATGACAAAGTAAATGATGAATCTTGTTTGAATTGTACACGTTTGGGAACAATTGTAACAAATTTGACAACAAAACGATAGAACGACAAATAATATTCCCTATGAACTCTTAAATTCACGCTTTTTAACGTGACCAAATATTTCATGCAGGGTGGCCACTGAAAAACTGAGGGGTTCGAAAAAGTCATAAATTGTTCATTTTCAATCTTTTTTTATTTTCTTTTTCTGTAGGTTAATTATATTTATTATATTAATTATATTAATTATATTTCCAACTAAAATAAAAAATTAAAAAACCTTATAATTATTGAATAATTATTGAAGAAGAAGGGGTAACGATAATGGTTTGTAATAAGGTAAGATGTACCCTGTTTGAATTGCAACAAATTTGACAATGATAAATGAACTCTATCTATGCTTTAACATTAAACGATTAAACATTTTATATAATATTGTGAAGGAGTGACACCGTTTTTAACAAGGTAAGATGAATCTTGTTTGAATTGTGTACAAATCGTAGAAATTTGACCTTACAACGACACAACAATAAACGATATTCCCTATGAACTCGTAAGCCACAAGATTGTTAACCTCACTTCAACACAATACACCGTATTTAATTTTTGTATATAGTGTTTTTTAATGAAAATCTTTAATAGTGCATTTTTTTTCATTTCATGATATATCTTTTTAATATAATGTTTATTTTATTCTATTTACAACATTTGTAATATCGTCTAGTTACGAGGTTCGAAAATTTTTTAGTTGGCTCACTTTATTTCATTTGTTTGAAACATTTGAAGCACTCGGGTCACTGATGATCTCGCCGAGGAAACAATTTCTGGTCACATGAGTGACCAACGTGGCAGTCAACGTTTTAGTAAGGAGTATTCCAAACAAACGAGGTGTTTCCATTATTTTGTCTCCCCCTCCCATGTATACGTATGCGTGTCAGGGTCGTTAAGTGGATCCGTTTATGTCGAAAGGCGTAGTATGTACGTCGGCCGTAAACGCGTCCGCTTGTTAAACTCGCGACTTGTAAATGCGAGCCGTAATGAATTTCAACGCTTGACAAAGAGACTGGGAGAATCTCCGATATCCGACTTGCCACAAACGCGAGCGAAAATTGATATCGTTCCTGAACGCGTCGCATTTTCGTCGCTCATGTTAAATAGTTGGCCAAAAATTGGCCCTTTTTTTTCTTACACACGTAGTCAATTTTATTTTAAATGTAACACCTTCATTACACAAATTCATCGTATAATCCGACAGCTAAGTATTTCAAAGAAAGAAGATTAATCATACTTGTTTGTTCACCTGGAAAAAAGAAAAAAAAAAAAAAACTCCACGGCGTAGAGTTGAAAGTTAAATTTCGACGCTGACGACGAAAGATGGCGGAGGATAATCGAAGAAAATGGACGATATATTGTCTAATGAAACAAAATTGTCTCCCTCGTGAAAAATTTCGCCTCTCGCTTCCTGGCTAACGTAGCACTACATAGATTACCACACGCGTGGGCGTGCAGTTCAAAGCATGAATTTCAAATCAGCGACTCGAGCTCGCTGCGACTTTTTCCTTCGCGCTTGACCTTATTGTTAGCGGAAAGGGGCGAAGAAGAAACAAGAACGAAATGTCACTCTGTTCAACCCCCGGCTCTTCCTCCATTTTATTCGATACTTCGCGCGAATCGGAACCACGATTTCTATCGTTTCACGGAAAGGTTAACAGATCAACCTCGTGTCCCCTCGTTCGCGTCGCGGTCTCTCGTCGGTAAAAAGCACCCGAGGGAAGGAGCGCCGGCAATCACCGAGAGCATCGTTCGTATCCCACTTGGGGACTGCTGACAATCAAGCAGCAACGATCCCGTTGCAAAAGACAATAGGCATTTAGCCAAAACAGAGAAGGGACTCTACGGCTCTGGGAATAAACAACCACCAGCCAATGAGAAACTACGAAGAGCTTGAAAGTGCGAGCCATTTCTCTGGAAGAAGAATATTCTTTTTGCAAAAAATGTTGCACAGATCGAAAGCACACGTAAATTACGCTTACTCGATTGTGTAACTGAAAATGTTTGGTCAATCGCGAAGCACAGACTAGAACTGCTGACTAAAGCATAACATTTCCATCAGAAACAAATTAACGTAAACGAAACAGAAAATCTTTATAATACAACCGAGGATGCACAAGCTTTTGAGGAAATCATTCAAGTCTCCAGTAAATACACTGTCTTGTATCTACGATATAAAATATATCTGACAAAAATTGTCAATTGATCGTTTTGACCATTTTGGTAGTTTTCTAGTTGGTTAAACATACTGTAATGGACGAGCTCAATGATCAACTCGATACGAACGATTTTACGTGTCCCTCGTTAAAATTATTTTCCCCACCGCGGAGGAAAATGACGAGTACAATTCTTATCCCTCGCACGAATTGAGATAGAGAGAGAGACAGAGCAGAATTGAAGAAGACCCAACGTGTTCCAATTTGAAACCGTGGTCAAAGAGCTCGAGAAAAAGCAACGATACGAAATATGTATCGGGATCGATTCACGGGGCGGCGTTGTCGGTTACGTTCCAGCTATTTCCGTTCAAGAGACCGGAACGTGAAATGAGAATCAATAATCGAAAGAAGGGCGAGTATGCGATGGCAACGTGACGTTGCTACGTGACTTACGTCTACCTGCCGAGAGAATTTAAGGACGTGCACACATTGGAACAACGAGCGGTAATAACAAACGTGTGTCATCGCGACTATGCTACTATCCATCAATATCCACGCATTTTCAATCGAAATAAATTATAATATCATGTACCTCGTTTTTCGTTCTTTTTTTGTGAGAGTTTTACTCCTTGTCAATCCACGTGTGCAATAAGAATAATAATAATAATTGGTAAACGTAGCCATCTTATTTTACTCCTTGTCAATCCACGTGTGCAATAAGAATAATAATAATTGGTAAACGTAGCCATCTTATTTTCTTGAATTCATCCGGTTTCAGTGTACCACCATGATTGACGGGTTTCGATTGGAAAGAACGGATCCAGATTTAGGTTAGGTTCAGGATAAAGTTGGTCGAAAAATAACTGCATTCTTTTTTCTAACAGATGGACGTACACGTATATTTTATATGGAGGTTTATACCTTTTAATAAATATATTACGAGAATTAACCGTAACAATAACTATTTAAGGACGTGTACACATTGAAACGACGATATGACAAACGCGTGGGATCGCAACTGACACTATCCATCTATCGATATCCACGCGACATCTACGCATTTTCAACCGAAACCAATTATATCATGTATGGATCTCGATTTTTTGAGAGTTTTACTCTCTCTCTCTCTCTCTCAATCTGCGTTTGCAATAAGAATAAAAATAATTGGTAAACGCGATCGTCTTATTTTCTTGAATTCATCCGGTTTCCGTATACCACCACGATCGACGGTGATTCAACGAAAGAACGGACCAAGATTTAGGTTAGGTTTGGTCAAAAAGTAACTGCATTCTTTTTCTAACAGATGGACGTACATGTATACTTCACATGGAAGTTTACTCCTAATAAGTATATTACGAGAATTAACAAGGAACCATAACAACGACTATTTACTTCCTTTTGGAATTAACAATTTAATTTAATTTAACAATAAAACAAGGTCTTTATGACGATCGCTTGCTTCGCTTGATTCTCAACAACTGAGATTATAGTATATTCTTCCCGCTATTATTTATTTTCTTCGTTTTTTCATTTATAATCGACGTTGCCGCTGTTAAGCTTGTTTTAAAAATACGCGCGCTGCCACATTTAAACAGCAGCTAACTTCATTTCAAATCGCAAATTCGTCCTGTAATCTGATAGTTGATTGTTCAAGCTTGCTTTAGAAAAAGAATGTCTCGTTGACAATTGTTTGCTCGGCGTCGATTTCAAAGTGGAAAATCGTCATATCGTAACGTGAAAATCATCGTGTTCTGTAGTTTTCGTCAAAAAGAAAAGGAACTCGGCAAGCTCGTAAAAAATTGTGGCGAAAAAGCCTTCAAGCTACGACCTCTTGTCAGAATTGGTTTGCTAAATTTCACTGCTGACGAGGGTCGAGGCTTTTCGTCAATTAGAAGACAAGAACTACTTCGAACGCGAAGTTCTCTGCAAGATGACGAACTATAATCGACCGAACCGGTCACGATTGTCCAACGAAGCCTTCGTTTCTCACGAAACGTTCGCCGTTCGTTGGGAAAACGAACGCAGCCACTTCTTTATTAGGCCAACCTAAAGTATTTCCAGACGCAAGTTTTCGAATATTTACGAACAACCGACCTACTATGTGGTCTATATCGGCGGTCTGTATCGCTGGGGAACAGAAAACCAGAAGTCGCAAGACGTTACGAGCTAAATATATTTGTGCAGCACTCACTCCGCGGACTTTCGTCATTTCCTCCCGCTGTATTTTCTAACCGAAAATACCCTCGAATTTCGCGTCTTTCTCCTCTTCGCTGAAAGTATAGAACCGTTGCACGGACAATGAGCGGACAGAAAATCGATTCGACGTACTGGCTACGATCTATATCCATGGGGAGGGGAGGGGGCCGCTGTAGCGAAAATTAATTTTGTCCGACGATAGGACGTAAGGTCTGCGCCAGACGAGAGGCAAAGAAAAAAAAAAAAAAAAAGAAAAGAAACGAAAAGAACGGCGAAGGAAGAAAAAGATAGACATCCTCCCGTGAAGATGTATGGGCACAGCGCCCATGTTAAAACGAGGAAAGTAACGTAAGCCACGCTCTCTCGGAGAGGAAAGGTTCCGCGTACGCCATTATCAATCAGGCTAACCAACGTAGACTCGACCCCTTCGATCTCGGTTCATCTCGTTCCGGCGCGGAGCGTCGCGTTTATTCCAACAACGCTCCATCGATCGGCACGATCGTCTCTCGTTCTTTCGACTCGAGCTTCCAACATTCTGGACACTCTAGATCCGTGGTTCTCAACGTGGGGCCCACGCTGAAGGGGGGATTCGAGAACGAGTTGTTAACAGTGAATTTTTTTTTTTTGCATTTCACATTAAGACGAGCTCAAATTGTATTTTGATCTTCTGTCGGCTACCTTCGTTTTATTTTTGTAATAATTTAAGTGATCGAAGTATCAGGGAAAAAGCTTCCATTAAAAATTTTATGTTTGTAATTTTATTTCAGTTTCTCTTGTATGTTTCAAACACTTTATTTGTTGTTATTTATTACTTTTCTTTTTTCTAACAATTTCTTAATGATTTCTCCAACTATCCTCTCGTTCTTTTTTTCTTTTTCTTTTTTTACTTTCGTGGATGTCGTGTTCCTTAGAAGCTAGTTGATCAAAGCCTTTTAGACTTATTCCACGTCAAGTACAATAATAAGAATTATGTGTCGCAGGGGTGGGGCATCAGGATTTTGCAAATGCTTAATTTAGGAGCATGGTCAAAAAAAAAAAAAAGGTTGGGAAACACTGTTCTAGATACATCTAGATATTCGAGGGAGGAAAGTTTCGTAATTTTTAGGATTATATTTTGAATATTCCCCGGACTCTGGGGACTACGATAGCAGCTATCGTCCGAGGAAAACCGCGTTGCTGCTGACCCTCCGGTTTCAACCCCCATCTTGCTCCCCTGACGCAAACGACAAAATTCGCCACGGTTTCTGTTGTTCCCTCGTGTTTCAGGGATCGAGATCGTTTCACGGTTCTCACCTGTGACGACGTAACTCCGGCCTTGACCTACATCAACCGCCAACAACAACAGAGAGAAAGACACCCGAGTCGAACAGACGAGATAACTTCGTTCGATTTCACGAGGAAGAAATTCTTTCACCGATACACGAACAAGAGCTAATTTCCGTAACGCGACCCCCCCTCCCCTTTTCACCACCTTCCTCCCCCTCGCCCAGTTAGGTGTCTAGCCGCGTGAGAGGCTCCTTTGTCTCCGTTGCCGCGTCTGGTAAATTCAAGATTCGAATCGATACCGGCCCAACGTAGGAAAATGTCGTTTTGATCGCGTTGCTTTCTCTCTCTCTCTCTCTCTCTCTTTCCCCCCTTTTTCCCTCGAGTACCGCGAGTAATCGGTCCCACCATCCGCTGAAACTCATCCCTAACCGAAGGAATCTCGACCGAAAGATGCTTCACCCTTCGCGATATTGATCCATCGTGTTCCATCCACATGGAATCGCTTCTTCTCCGGTTTTCCTCTCACCAGCAAGCGCCGAAGCCGCTTCAATACGAGCTCTTTCTACTTCGCTGTTGTCCGTGTTTCGGGTCCTTCAACCTCCCCTTCCTTTCTTTCTTTCTTTCTTTCTTCGTCCCTGTTTCACCACACCTTTCTCGAGCATTTCGTCGAAGAGAGGCCGAGAAAGAAGCCCTCCTCTGCCTCGAACTTTTACTACCAGCTGCTGCCCCCCCTCCCCCCTTCTTATATATACATCGAGAACGAAAAAACTTTCTGCGAGTAGAAGAACGGGAAAAAGATAAGTAGAAAAGGGAGGATCGTATCGCTGCAGCGAGAAACACATGGAATTCGATCGCGTAAATTTACCGACAGGATACTCTGGTTCCTAGCGAGTTATCGACGCTCGCGACCGAAATAAATTTTCTCCTCGAATCTCTTTTTTTTTTTTTCAGAAAATGTTGCTCAGAGTCACGAGTTAAATCCGTGGTTAAAATATCACCGTGTCGCATGTGTTTACCTATAACTTTTAAAACGAACCCCTGATCGGGGTTTCAACTCGTAAAGATAGCAATGAGCAATAATACAACACGTAGCTAGGATTTAAATACGTCCGCCAAGACGCCTGACACGCGACCGATCTGAACTACTTGATTTCCCACAGATATCTATGGGATTGTTCAGTCTTTTCGGACATTCTTCTAATGGGAGGAAAAGAAATAAAAAAATGAAAATGACATTCCAAGTATGTATCTACTTATACATAATACTTGTGTATTTAATTATAACACTTGTACATTTCTCCTTATTAGGTTAAGTCAACCTATTAAGTTTTTTAGTTAATAGTTGGGTTAAGTTAACGTAATTTCTTTAGTTAATAGTAATACGTTAACCTACTAAGTTTTTTTAGTTAATAGTTGGGTTAAGTTAATCTAATATTTCTCACTAAGTCTTTAGTTAATAGTTAGGTTAAGTTAACCTAATAAAGGTCTATAAAAAACCTAATAAAGATCTATAAAAAAGAAAAGAAAACAATATATAGACAAACAAAAGAGCAACGATGAATTAGCATTGAAAAAAAATGAAGGAAACATTTCAATACCTGCAGCTATATGTATCTACATATCTGTATATTTCTCTAGTTAAGTTAACCTAACAATAAGTTCTTCTCAAAAGAAGAAGAAAAAGAAAGAAAGAATACAATAAATTTAACCTAACAGTAAGTTCTTCATAAAAGAAAAAGAAAAAGAAAGAAAATGAGTGGACAAAAATGAATGATGGAAATAGAGAAATTAAAATGACATTCCAAGTATGTATCTACTTATACATAATACTTGTATATTTAATTACAACACTTGTACATTTCTCCTTATTAGGTTAAGTTGACCTCCTAGGTTCTTTAGCTAATAGTTAGGTTAAATTATCCTAATAAAGAATTATCTATAAAATAAAAAAGAAAAAAGGAAAAGAAACAATAAATAGACAAACAAGAGATCAACGAGATGAATTACTTTAATAGAAAAATGAAAATGCCATTTTAACAACTCCAACTATGTATGCATACACTTGTGAGGTTCTCCTAACAATAAATTCTTCTTCTCAAATCTAACAATAAATTCTTCTGAAAAGATCCGTAGATCTTTCAAGAAAGAAGAAAAGGAACAACACATGGACAAACAAGGGAGCAACGATGAATTATCAAAATAGGATGAAAATGACATTCCAACTGCTGTGCACTTCCGGTCTCTGTAGCTACTTGCGTACTTCTCCCATTAAGTTAACAATAAGTTAAACTCGTACTTGCTCCTCTACGTTCAAACATGTGCTCGCGGTACGTCTCGACAGCCGTTATCGAGTATCATCTACGTACGTCGTTTGACGTTCGACGAAGTTTAACTCGGCCACTACGATTACCAATCGCGCGAAACATCTTCAATTTCTTGCTGGACGTTCCGTCGATCGAAGTAACGACGGAAAAACGGGACAACGCGCAACTTTGCAAGAACAAACGTCTCGAGCGTTAAGCGCGACAATAGTCACAAACTTTGTCTCACAGCGATGGCGGAAAAAGTTTCGCGGAAGAATCTTTCGGTAACGTAACGACGTCGTCGGGGAGACGACACACAAAGTAAAAATAAAATCTTTTACGCGTATATATAGAATTCAATCATAGATCGCCACAAGATTTTTCTGAAGAATTCAGAAAGTCGGAAAGCATGCGGTGTCTGCGTAATTTCGTCCGGTATGTACAGAAGTACCCAGTTAAGTGTCGTGTCAGTTAACTGGGTACTTCTGTACCCAGTTAAACATGGGGAACTGTCGCTATCCCCACCAATCCTTGGAATTGGGACTATCCCCACTCTACGCTACTTAGCACGCAGCCACGTGAAATATGACACTAGCAAAAACAAGCCAAGCGATATATATATATATATATATATATATATACACACACACAATATTATATATATTTATATATACTATATATTATATTATACAATTTATATATACTATACAATATTATACATATATATACAATATTATAGATTCAGATGAGACCTCTGATTTTCTCCCCTTAACATTAAAACTATTAATGGACTAAAGCACAGATATTAAAGTATGAGAATACACAAGCTTTTGTTTTATGAAAAAAAATCATTGAAATCTCTTATAAAAAAAAAAAATACACCGTTTCTCATCTATAATATATTTAACAAAAATTATGAGTAAGTCACTGGTGACCACCTCCGTATAGTTCTAGTGTTAAACGGAGTTCTCACCACTCCGAGAAAATGCCGAGAGAATCGCAGTCGTCGTAATATCGAGGGTTTATCGTTGCTCCGATACGTAATACGAATTTTCAGCTCTCAACTTTCGAGAGGTTTAATCCTCTTAAACGACGCGATATCAAGCGAGAACGAGCAGGTAGTACTTTTTGCAGCCGAAAGTGTAAGAGATATCACGGGCGTGGGAAAAGAGAAGAAAAGGAAGAGAGAGAGAGAGAGAGAGAGTCGCCGGGAACAAACGAAAATTCGACGAGATGCAACTCTCGCCGGATATATAGGTCAGGACATAGGTTGTTTTCCTCGAGGATTTTCTCAGTCGCGCGTTTTGTCGTCGAATTGCAAAATTATAAAGAGAGAGGGAGAGAGAGACCGCTGCTCCGCTCGATCTGATCGCGGTGTCGTAAAAAATTCTAGAAAAAAGAAAAGAACCAACGCAGAAAGAAAGAGAGAAAAAGCAGAGACAGAGGGTAAGAAATTTAAAGGACTTGGCGACCACGAAGGTGGACGTTTCGGTAAAGTTCGCGTGGTTAAGATCTTGACACGAAAAGGGGTGCAGCACGGTCCTCGAGTGCTCGTAACGTTGAAGTGGAGGGTGGAATAAATAGAATAAATAGAATAGAGTAGGTGCTTGCAGGTGAGTTTCTTTCCCGCCAACCAAAATTGTTTCGGTGATTTCCACTTCGTTGGCGCGACGGCAGGATAGAACAAACAAAAACACCGATCTTTTGCATTTCTTCTTTTTTTTTTTCACGAGAAATATTTCGACGCAACGCGACACGTATCGGGTGTCACGGTCAAATTGTCTCGTCTCTATCGATTTCTCGAATCGACGATAGCGCACGTTCGACAAACGGATGAAGGAGTTTCTCACGACGAGAATCCGACTATGCAGAATCCAACGTGTGTCGCAGTGTTGCACAGAATCGCAGGTGCAGAACGGGCTGCGAATCTGCAATCGTAACGGCTCTACCCTCGCCTCTATAACGTGCCTCTATTGGCGTTGAGTAGCTACCGAGAGCGAGGGCAATCTCGCTATTGATTGCACCTTGCATCCTCCCACCCCTTTCGGCCCTCCCGCCGAATCCCCTCCTCGCCATCATCCTTCGTCCATGCCAAGCTTCGGGGCAACCCCTCCGATTCCCCTTTTTCTCTACTCTGCTCGCCTCCTTTCCGCTCTTCTTCTTTCGACTCGAATCTCGCTCCGAGGCCGAGAATCCACGCGTCCCCCCTCTCCCCCCCCCTCGAACGCGTCCGACACGCGCCTACCTTTTTATTACCACGTTTCCCTCCCCTTCGAGCGACGCACGCCAACTGTTGTCAAACGACAATCCATCCGTCTCTCTACCGACCATTTTTTTTTTTTTTTTTTTTTTAGCACCGTGCCACACAGGCACTCCCCACGGTTGAACTTTCCGTTAGGGCCGAAAATCTTGGCATTTATTTTCATCGTAAGACGAGGAATTCTTTTTTCTTTTTTTAAATTTGTTACGAACTCGATCGTGTATGTCGTTTTACATATTGTGGGGCGTGCACGATTATTCCTAGTGTGTTAACACTAAACGTACTACCGACACTTTATGTATACGTAAATGTTCCTACTGATTGGAATAATACAAATAACTGTATATTTAATGTAGTATATTGTATTGTAACATAATTATAGTATATCGTATACTACATTATAGTATTATAGTATATTATAATATTTTAAATATACTAGTATAGTAAATAATAGTAAATTAGCTGTATTATTTAGTATATATTTAATATAGTAAAGTATAGTATAGCATAGTAAATAATGGTGAATAGTATAGTATAATAATGCACCTTAACCTCTGCACACTTTACAGACTCGATAATCATTGTCACCGCAGTATTATAAAACGATTCAAAGGCAAAACGATTAATCGTAACAGCGTGTGGAGTATGTTGTAATTTACACCCATTTGTTGGTCTAACGTAGATATAGACATTACAGGGTGTTTGTAACTTCTAGGACAGTACTGGCCAGTATGTGAAACAAAGTGCTGATAAACACGAGTTGGAAAATTAACAGCTTCAAAGTTATAAACGATTTTTTTGCTCGGTGAGAAAGTCAGAGCACATCCGGGGATGTTTGAGACAGTACGTAATTATTTAATACGAAAGTGTTCGAGCATGAAAGGACACGTAGAAAACGTCGTGCAGTCAGAAAAAGATGAAATTACAAAGGTAAGCCACTGCTTGCATATCGCAGTGCGATAACTGTCGAAACGAAGAGGTTTTTTTTTTTTCTTCAAACCGAAACGAAAATCGTTTATAATTTTCAAACTATTAATTTCCACCTGCCAAAGTTTATTATACTTTTATTACATTACTTTTATTATACTTTCATTATACTTTTATTATTTTATTATTTATTACTTTTATCATACTTTTATTCGTTCGTTTCAGGGAGTATTACTCTACCCTTAGAAGTTACGAACCCTTTTTTCTGCCCACCCTGTATATACCCACCGCCGCGTTTGATGCAGTTTGAACCGAGCGCGGCGCCTTGACGTCAGTTTTTGCTAATTAATTAATTCGAGCGAGTTAAAAGAAACGATCGCGATCCGAAGTGTCGAGAATACCGGGACGAGACAGAGACAGAGGCAGAGGCGTTCGAATAAAACGGGAGCTTGATTTAAGACCGCTACACACCGACCTTTTCCGTCGTCGCTCGACTGGCAACCCCGATCGGTCTTCCGGTCGGCCGAAATTAACGCGGCTTATTTTTACCGCCGGGGAATATCGAGAAAAAACGCGTCGACTCGCGTCGGCCGTCCGGCTTGACGTCAATTTTGTTAATTAATTCGCCTTCGTTAGAATCGATCGATCGGGACCTGCGACGACACGTTAGCGTCGTTAAACGCCAACTACCGCGGAAACTCGATTTCACTGCTTAAAGATTTATCGGGGGACCGTGCCCCCACACTCTCCCCCACCGTGTCTCGTCGAGCACACTGTTGTCGCGTATAGCGTAAGTTGCGATATTTTTATTTTACCTCAAACTTTTCGCAACACGCGCAAATCACAACAACGTCCGTTTATATTTGCAAAAATCCGAGATACTGAAATTCCTTGAAATCCGAAATTCTGAAGTTTCTTAAAATCGACGAAGATTATTTCGATACGATAATCAAAGCGTGACAAATCGCGACTTTGTACGCTTTAAAAGATGCACGCACACGTGCCCATATACAGGGTGATTCACGCAACTTGCACACCTGAAATAACTTTGAAATTATACGTCTAGTGAAAAATTGTACGATCTTAGGGGAGGCAGAATGTGGCGTGTCAATATTTTGTGGATATCGAAATTTTCAAGGTCATCTCCATTTTTTTTTTTTTTTAATTGGACCATATGTATATCAGTAGAATATTAAATTTCAAGCAAAAAAGTATCAAGCTACATTTGTCCTAAACCTAACAGTTAAAAAGATATGTTACGATATTTTAAATTATCGTTAACATTATCGAGTAACAAAAATTCGAGAAAACCTAATATTTCGTCACTTAACCTCAATGTTCGAAGTTCAATGAAACCGCAAAAAAAAAAAAAAAAAAAGAATCACTCAAACAATCAAAAGAAAAAAGTTTAATAAAATGATGAAAAAAAGAGAGTTGCACAGCAAGTTTCGAGGGAAACTTTAATCTTCGAGATCGCGATGGATTTAGTCGTAAATAAAACTTTTCAGTGTTCTTACATATTTTTACGAATTTTTACGAAAAAACACTTTTTCATTTGCCACATGGCGTTCTTGAAATATCTTGAAAAATATCTTGAAAAAAAAAAATGAATTCAGAATAATGAAAACAGAAGTTTTACGTTTTGTAAAAACGAGACCAAGCAGATTGTTATATGATCTTTTTTTAATAAAGTCACGACACTTTAAAGTGCTGACAATTTTTCATTTAAATTAATTGTGGTGCAAAACCAACTCCCGCGAAAACAATTCATATATTTGCCGGAATAGTGTCGATGACAAGCTCGTGAAATTGTTTTTAGGAGATATACCAAAACGGTACATATTATTTTTTTATATTCTGTTTAAAAACTCGATAAAAAAAACATTATTAATGTTAAAAAATCCGTACATATACATACGCTCGATTTAGCAAACGCGATTACGCTAATTGCCGGTGGCGAGGCTTTCACAATCGATACGCTCGCATGAAAGTCGAAACGGAGTCGTTGTTTTCTCATGATGCATAAATGCATAGACCGACGTGTCGCGCAAAATGCTAAACTCCACGGCAGTGGATCTACCGGCCAACTTCGTCCAACTTCGTCCATCCACCTTTCCGCTCCATTGCGAAAATACTGTATCTTTGGTATTTGCGCGAACAAAAATAATCAACAACAGTCTAATTGTTTCCATGAAACCAGCCCCCTTTTTGTAAAATAAATAAAAATGAGCAAAAGAATCATCAGCTATGTTTAATTGTTTCTACGAGACCAGCCCTCTCTTTATAAAATAGATAAAAATAAATAAAAATAATCAACTGTCCAATTGTTTCTACGAAACCAGCCCTCTTTTTGCAAAAGTCAAAGCAAAGCTTGTCCCTCGGCGAGAACGTGAGAACATCCCCGGCAAGGAGTCGTTGGTTCAGTCGTTGGACGCGAGCGCAAACGACGAGAAATTCCAGACAAAAGAGAAGTACAGACGTATATCGGAAACGAGATATACTCGAAGGAAACGCCTAGCTCATCGGGGAATAATAAGGAATACGGCTGGCAGAACGACGTTCATCCGCGTAGTTTGTTGCCAATTACCCTTACGTGTCCACCTACATTGGGTTCTGGACGAGAACCGAGACATCAACATCGTATCGTTGAATAACATGTGCGCGCATAACTTGCACACGACACGTCGCCTATACACTGTGTATACCTGTGTGTGCAAATGTATACGTATATGAATATGCATACACACACACGTAGGAAACGAACGAGGAAGAGGAGTGGCCGCACGCTGCATCGGACAGGTTGCAACTGCGTATATTATGCATCGGTAATAACCGCTCACCAAAGATCTAGCCAACCAGAAACAACTTTCTCCGCTGTCGCGTTCGAGGCGATCTCGATCGAAGATCCTTCTTCATTATTGTGTATCGTCGTGTTTCATAGTTCAAATTACGATTTCCCCCAAAGGGTGTTTTCCAATCGAAAGAAAAGAAAGTTTCAAGATTGCCTCCTTAGCAGGAAGGTTTATACTTAATTCTCAGCTTAAAACTAGAAAACCGAAGGAAACTGGAACGACAAACGGAAATCCTCGCGTAAACGGTGGCTAACAACAATCAAGAATGAGTTTTTTACGAAGACAATTGTTTGTTCTCTACCGAGATACGATCAAGTTGTAATCTATCATCAAGGATCATAACGGGACTCACTCTCTTTGTTGAGTATCTCCCTGACAAAGAAGATCCTGCAATTTGTGATTTGTGCAAAGTTCAATCGACAGTGGAATATATTATAGTCAAGTGCAGAAAATACACCGCGAATAGACATCAACTGAGCATAAGTCCTTCTCTGAACGATAATGAATCGATTCTAAAACTAATACACTTTCTCAGACGGTCTAACCTTTATAATAAATTGTAAGATTTAGCTTCAAATCGCTAATAACAAGTGGTAAAAAACCTAACCTAACCTTAAATAATGAAAATAAAGAAGAAAGAAAAACGTTTCAAGCTGCGAAACGACGAGTGAAATTCTTTTTCTTTTTCAGTAAGAGGAAACGTAGTTTGGTTTTATTTTTGGTTGTATACACACACACACACACACACACACACATTCACTCTCTACGTACATATCTCTATCTTAGTGGTTTTCGCAGCTTCGAGTTTCCCCTTCGAGTTTTTCACTAGATACTAAATTATTCACTTTTTCTCTCTCGTTGTTCCTTCTCTAACGTACCTTTCATTTTTACTCGATCTTTCCTGTTCCTTATCTCTTTCAGTTCTTCATTCTTGCAATCGCCAACTTTCATCTTTGACTTTATACGCGCGAATTTCCACTGATTTGAAAGACACTTTAACGAAACGAGTCTCCTCGCTTTCTCGATTGACCGTTGAACGAAAACTAATTTCTCCACGGAAAATCGTAATTTGTAATTCGTGATTCATATTTGTTCGCAAGAATTATCCGAAGCACGCGCACGGTTGCAAACAAGTCGTTAGTTGCCGTGGGCGACCATACTCGACGTTTGACCTAACCTAAACCCTTTGAAACGCGTCAACGTGATCATACGCGCGAGTTCGTGCGACGTGTCAAATGAAATTTGAACGAACATTAAAAAAACACGAATACTCTTTCCGTCTCGTCTACTTATGACAATCTACCCGTAATCTTGTCTACTTGTGACAATCTATTGTATATTTGTCTACTTTGTACCGAATGTCACTCGTACAAATAGAGACACTTGACACTTTGAAACGCATCGTGTCGCCATCTTTTTATCCCGTTGGCAAACTATACAATTAATAGGTATATTATTATTATTAGGTATACATTATTACAAGTAACGCCATTTTTCTCTTACATCCAAACTCTTTTCTGGTCCACTATACTATATGGAAGCGTTTTCATCAAACAGGAAAGGTGTACAGTACTGCGACTTTTACGAAGAGTGTAAAGCACGAAGAATGTTATTGTAACTCTCAGTTACTTAACCGCAAAAAATCGTGAAAGATCGATTTTTAAATCGACTCGTGACAATCCACTATATTATCCTGATTTGTTACTACTGCAAAATCGGCATTTTGCCCACAAATCAAGAGGATTTTTATGAAAAGACTTACTCGATGGAAAGTACGTATGGTAATCTAACATTTATCTAACTAAACGCCTAATTTAACAACAGAAATCGAAAATGTTCATTTTGGCGTAGAAAGCGAGATTACTAATATGTTATCTATGGCGATCGAAAATAATTGAAAGCAATTGCATAATTTGACAGCTGTATATGTGTATTTTCTCTCGATCTTTTCACAAGTTTAACTACTTGCGCTGGCAACTGATTGCGGACCATAACGAGTGACCAAACTGTATACAATAGTTCGTCGCTTTTTTTTTTTAACTCGTCGGTACGATATTATTGAAAAGTAATAAATTTACTATTTGTTTTGCCTGGGTTGTACTTAAATATACTTAAAATTGAGAAAATATTGCAATTTTGGGACAATTCTCGACGTGCGTGGCACGTCATTCCAACGCGAGGTTAACCACTGCGTTGGTAACTGATTGCGGACCATAACGAGTGACCAAACCGTATACAATAATTTGTCGCTTTGTTTTTGAACTCGTCGGTATGATATCGCTGGATAGAAGTTATTGAGAAGTAATAAATTTATTATTTGTTTCGTCTATTTCGTTTTACTTAAATATACTTAAAACTGGGGAAATACTACAATCTTGGAACAAAAGAATTCTCGACGTGCGTGACACGTCATTCCAGGGCAAGAGGTTAACCACTTGCGCTGGCAACTGATTGCGGACCATAACGAGTGACCAAACCGTATACAGTAATTCGTCGCTTTCTTTTTGAACTCGTCGGTACGATATTATTGAGAAGTAATAAATTTATTATTTGTTTTGCCTGGGTTATACTTAAATATACTTAAAACTGAGAAAATATTGCAATTTTGGGACAATTCTCGACGAGAGGCAAGAGGTTAAGATCGAACGGTCGCGAGCTTGAAACAGGCAACGTTCAAGTTTCCAAGGAAATCGGTTTTATCGAGCGAACGATCCGTCACTCGGACGGCGATTTCGAGCCATGAACAAGGTTACGCGAGGATCTCCCTCTGTGTTTGTCTACCACCGACAATCCGCGCGTACAGTTTGCGCACACACTCCAGCTCACAAGCCTTAGTTAGGGCACTCGGAGTTTCTAACTAAAGACCTGCCGCGACTGTGTGAAGCGGCGACATTCAGAAGATGGCCTTCGTGCCAGTGTGCAGCTGTTAAAGAAACCTTTATTAAGGAAGCGAGGCTAAATAAAGAGGTTACAGCCAGCAGAGGAACGTGAAAACTGGTGACAATTGGAGATTGGGGAAAAAGATCCTACAAACTGATGAAGTTCGAGGCTCGAGTACACGTGTACTTGAGAAATGTTCAAACTCGATTTCCTCGAAGACGGAGCATCTTGCAGGGAAAATTTGTTCTAACGTTTTTTTCCCTTACTTTTATGCGTAGAATAACTTTGGAAGTAGCGTCTCAATCTCGATTTTTTTTTTTTTTTTGAAAACGAAGGCTTTAACGATTGA
This sequence comes from Frieseomelitta varia, assembly GCF_011392965.1. Classification (NCBI taxonomy): domain Eukaryota; kingdom Metazoa; phylum Arthropoda; class Insecta; order Hymenoptera; family Apidae; genus Frieseomelitta; species Frieseomelitta varia. The sequence continues at coordinate 23,064 of NW_025110369.1, forward strand.
AATTTTATTCTTTCTTTTCACGTAGAATCAACTAGTTCATGCTCGATTCTAACTACTCGTGCCAACAATGAAACACGGAGGCGAACAATGGCGTGGGCGAAGAAAACGGGTGATTTAGTTCAAATGAATTAGAATTTAAACAAAGAAGAGTTATCGAACGTTTTAACGTGATAACGCTGTTCCGTTTGGACGGAGCTTCAATCTGTGATGACATCCTGAACACACATCAAAAAGTATGCGAAAATTATTTGAATCAATTTGGAAATAATAATTCACTGAAAATTACAAAGTGTCCTACTTCAGAAACAGATCTATCGAAGCATTCTGCAGCAAGAATGGAATAACACGTCGCATAGAAACTGTTTTTTTTTTTTTTTTCGAGAAAATTGACCGCAAGAATAAAGTGGAAACTGTGATGAAGAAATGCGATGGATTCTTGGATCAAAAAAGAAAAAATAAACGCTTTTGGTAAGATTTGTGCAGTATTCTTTCGTCTTTTGTAAGAAAAAAAATCCCTTTACATTTTTTATTTTTTATTTTTAGACTTCAATACAAATACAGGATAGTCCGCTATACTCGTGACCAACCCGACTGAGAGATGATTCTAAAAACGTGCCGAAAAGAAAGAATAACGTCCTTCGTTCTCGAGAATCACCACGAGTGATTCATGTACAGTTTGTATAAATTTTCAATCTCGACTTTCTCTAAAAAAAAAAAAGAGGATTAGTTTCTTTATTAAGACCTTGCAATCAAGCACAGTCGACAAATTTTCAAAACTCGATCTCCTCGAGAACGAAGGCTAGAATGAAGAAACCTTACTCTTCCTTCCCGACACGTCTTCACACCTCTCAGTCGGTAAAATCACCGCGAGCCGCGGCACACCCTGTACAATAAGTGTCGCAAGACTTTTATAAACGGGCGTGTACGTGTCGTGTGTACACGGAAAGTCGGCAAGCGGCATTACGCGTAGCGCGAGGACGTTTAACGGCGACGTCTGCGCGCCGGCGCGCGGCGTCGCGGTCCGCGTACCAGAGGAGAGCCACTCCGGCTGCGCCTCCTTACGTCCTCCCCCATCTGGGTGCATCTGCACCCGCGGACGAACCGTCTCGACCCTTCCCAACCGCCGTCCAAGGGGGTGGCGACAACGCTAACGCAAAAATTCTCAGCCACCGCGACTTTCGGCCGGGCCGCGGCGGGCAATCGATAAAAAACCGATAAAACCGATAGCCACCGATACAGCTCGACACGTGACGGATAACGTGGCTGGCAGCCACGGTGTTCAACGCACCGGAACATCTGCAAATTGATTTCCGATACAGTCGACGTAGAAACGTCGTGCAAATTAGGTTACGCGTAATTATACAAATTCATCGCTGGATGTTGAAAGAACATCGATAACGACGAGCAGTGAGAAAGGGGATGAAGGGTAGGGATGTAACAGGGAGAATAATAGGTCAACGTCTTCTTTCGAAATTTGCACGATCAGTCGAGCATCAAACGGTCCCCGTAAGATTAAGAAACGGTTACGCAGGGCGAGCGTAAACCAGTGGTTTCCAACGTGGGGCTCAATTTGATCTTCTGGAAGAGGGGGGGAAAATGAGTTATTAACAATGAATTTTTAGCCTTTTTTTTCATTGTTAGTATGAGTTCAAATTGTATCTTGAATTTGTTAGCTACCTTTGTTTTATTTTGTAATAAGTTAAAAACGAAAGAAGTTTTCATTAAAATTATTTTATATTTTTATATTTTATATTTGTGCTATTTCAGTTTCTTTTGTACGTTTCGAAAATTTTATTTGTTTATCATCATCGCTTCACTTTGTTATTTTTTTTCTTTCGTGGACGTTCACGTTCCTTGGAAGATCTCTTGGGCTCTCTCCACGTCAAAAGTTCACTTTTCAATACAATAATAAGAATTGCGCGTATCAGGACTTTAGAGATGCACGGTCAAAAAAAGGTTGGGAAACACTGTTCTAGGTACTTTGGATAATCTGGACTGGATGATCGAACGGGGAAAGTTCGTAATTTTCGGAGGATACTGATAATTTTAATAATGGGTAATTCTTCAATAAAAATTGTTTAATAAATAATGATCAATTTCTCACCAATAGCATGCTCACTTTGCAAACTCGATACTGCTACATTAACTATATTCAGCGATATTGTTATAGTCTGGATAATAGCAACATTATTGTCGAATGTTGGTATATTTATTAGACATTGAATGAAAATTGCATTCAAGCTAGCGGGGGCGCTAATTTTGAAACGACGCTACGTTACTTTAGCTGTAGAATTTGAAACAAATTGCGAATGCGAGAACGCATTACACCGCCTAGGTGAGGGACGACTCGCGAGATCCTGCCCAACGTCGAAGTTCGTTCTTCTGATTTCTAGGTCAACGATCCTTCAACTTTCATCGAACGGTGGCACAGAATTAATTAATCAGTCCCTATCCTCGAGAATCGAAAGGAGGATCTGGCACGCGATCCATGCGGAGCGTGTGGCAAACGTGTAATTTCTGGTCGTGTCTTGTTGATCCATCGGCCAATGATACACGCTTATTAGGGTTGTTACGAAGAGTTACGAATGAAAGTACTAAAAATACAATAATATCAACTGAACAGAATTAAACTCCTCGACGTGCGAGTTAAATGAAATTTGATACGATCGAACAATGATGTTTATTTTTTATTGTAACATATGTGTAAACTCTAAACGAAGATGATTTTTTTATGCTGCGTAGCATCATAAACAAAATTAATGAAAAATCCAGTGATAAATTAATAATTCGATAGTCCTTTAGAGAATCTTAGACGAACATCTTGAAAATACTCTTCGTGCCACTACCTATATCAAACCAGACATTGATGAACTGGTATTTAAAAAGTAAGCTCAGTGTTCTCACTAAAAAATTCCATATTCTTTTCAATTGATATGAATATATTTTTCTAATCAATTTGTTTCACTATAAAAGTTATTTTAATATCCTCACAAATAATAATGTGAGTTGTATATATAACCTAGGTTAGAGATAATAATAATATAGGTTATATATACAACATAGATTATAGATAATAATAATATAGGTTATATATATAACCTAGGTTATAGATAATAATAATAATATAGGTTATATATATAACCTAGGTTATAGATAATAATAATAATATAGGTTATATATATATAACCTAACCCAAACCTGACCCAAACCTAGGTTATAGATAATAATAATATAGGTTATATATATATATAACCTAACCCAAACCTAACCTAAACCTAGGTTATAGATAATATAGGTTATATATATATATATAGGTTAATAATAATATAGGTTATATGTATAAGCTAGGTTATAGATAATAATAATATAGGTTACATATATAACCTAGGTTATAGATAATAATAATATAGGTTATGTACATAACCAAGATTATAAATAATAATAATATAGGTTTGGGTACATATATTAACCTGTATTAGACTACATTGACTATTCATATATGTACATATAACCTGTAATATAGGTTACATTGATCTGATAAAAAGAAAAAGAAAAAAAAACATAAACTATGTGCGACCCTCAACAAATTTTTGTTAGCCAATAGGGGCCGTATCTAAAAGATTGGACATCCATGCATTAATCTAATGAATCGTGACGCCAACGGGGAAAAGAGAACACGTGGAACGACGAACGCTCGTTCGAAAAGTGATGACGAACGGAAACGAGGAACGGAGGAGACGAGTCGTCGCGTTGCATCGGTTCGTACGTGCACAGAGAGGAGATACCTCGCCTGTGGTACGTGCCTGTAAGGCGAGGAACAGGAGAAGACGAAACGGGGCAGGATCCGACGAATTTGGCATTAGCTGCCGAGCCGCAAATGGGACGAACGAATGGCTGTGCTAATCGTTTAAATCGATATCGCGCTGAAACTGGCGTCGACGTCGCTCGAGCCACGCTCTTCCTCTCGCAAATTCGCGATTCGCGCCGTCAGCGTGGAAATCTTCGATGCTCGGCGCCGTTGACACGGACGAGACGACAGTGAAATAAAATAAAATTATAAAAGAAGGATCAACTCACTGTCAACACTAGAAGGAATAGGAAAAGGTTTATAATACAATAATGAACTTTTCGTATATTTTGTAAAAATCATTCGAATCTCTGAAAAGAAACGCGAAATTAACTTAAAAAAAAAAAAATACAAATTAGTTATTTTGGTAGTTTTAGTGTTAACGTTTAAAAAAAGAGTTGAAAATTTCGATTAATTACGAAGATAATTACTATGTTTCCTTTGTCAGTGTCTTGTAATTTTGTTCGAGCGAAATTGTACAATTTTCGTAACATTATTCTAAATTACGAGTTTGTTGAAACATTCATTGAAATTATATGCAACTGTGATTTGCAGGTAGTATTGTTTACAACAAGTTTATAACCTTTACAACAAGAAAACCTTTGTACCAGTAATTTTCCAAGGTTTATAATTTTATAATCAGCGTCTTGTAACTTTGTCCAAGCAAAATTGTACCATTTTTTCGTATCATTGATGAGATGAAGAGTTTGTTTCGTAGCATAACGAGAACCTTTGTGCCAGTAATTTTTTTTTGCAAAGTGTTTTATAATTTTTGCCCGCTAGTGCAAATTTGGCCGCGTTCCCGAGCGCAGAAGACAATCAAACTGGAGCCACGAAGAAGGGGACACGTATGTACGTGCGAGGAATTTGCGCGAGGTGCAAGGAATCGTTGACGAAGAAAGGGAGAGAAACGATGCGACGGGGTGAAGGGAGAAATTTGAAATTCTTTTCCAATTGCCAAGTGAATTTCTACACGAGACGCTCGTTAGAGAGTCGCACGTAGCGCCAACTACTTATGTTTGGCGAGTCGTCTGCCAAATCGTCGGCCAATCTACCTCGCGAGACAGGCGCGCGAGAGAGAGAGAGAGAGAGAGAGAGAGAGATAGAGAGTGGCTGTTTCTCTGGGGGAGGACGCGATGCGACGCGACGTGACGAGTCGTTTGGACGAAAACACGAGAGAAGAGAGAAGAAAAGAAAAAAAGAAAGAAAAGGAAAGAGAAAGGTGTGAGTGCTTACCTTGCAGTGGGTGCAGTTGAAGATGACCGAATAGGGCTGTGCACAGTCGTACCGCGCGAGCACTTCCTCGAACTCACAGTGCAGCCTCGCGGCTAACGCGTCGACGAGCAACAGCTTGTCCAGGGCATCGACGCACTTCTCGCCACCGTTTAGCACGTTCTCGAGCGGACCGCCCTTGCCAGGTGCCAGGGCGTTGACCACCGCGTGGTCGCAGCAGTGCCGCAGACGCAACCCGCTCATGAACCAATATCGATTCTCCCTCGGGGTTAAAAAACTTCGCGTACTAGTGCTCCGGCCAAAATCATCCCGACAGATGTCCCTCTTATGCGACTCCTCGAGATAAAAAAGGCACTGTTCCGGAGCCATCGATACGCCATCTCGATCGGCTGCTTTCTCTCGATCGGTCCCTCTGGTTTTTTCACTCGCGAACCCGCTGCCTCCGCCTCCTCCTCCACCTCCACCTCCTCCTCCTCCTCCTCCTCCTCCTCCTCCTCCGTCTGCCCCCGACGACTTGATCGAACTCGAGCCGAACCGTCCCGATTCCGCCGCCACCGCCGCCACCGCTGCCGCCGCCACCATCGACGCCGTCGCCGTCGTCGTTGTCGACGTCGACGTAGCCGTAGCCGTCGTCCTCGTCGTCGCCGTACCCTTTTTCCCACCGGTCGACCAATAGCAATTCCCGGCAACCTTGACCTTCTTCATCACCTCGACGAACTCGGCGTTGTTCCCTCCTGGCGAGCTGGTCGCGCACGCGGCCGGACAGGTTTTCGGCACCTCCGGCGGGCCGCAGCTACCCTGAAGATCGGCCGGCGCTGGGCCCGCCAGGTCGCAGGCCGACAACCAAGGGTTTATCTGATTCACCTCCCAGCTGTATTCGTTGTAAGGATGCATCGACTCGGACTCGAGAACGGTTTCGCCGCGATCGTTATCTCGATACGACGACTCCTCCACTTCTCGTTGCTCGCGACTTTGTTCCTCCTGTTGTTGCTGCTGCTGCTGCTGCTGTTGTTGTTGTTGTTGTTCTTCGTGTCGACGACGATGGTGCCCGTTGTCCCGGATCAACTGTTCCCGCGCTCCGTGCTCCTCCTCCAGTTGCCGGTAATGTTGCTGCTGGTATTGCTGGTATTGCTGCTGCTGTTGACGTTGGTGAGCGATGCTCGACGATACCAGCAGAGAGGAGATCTGCGTGGCGTTGTGACGCGGAACGTTCTCAACGGGGCCGAGGGATGGATTGCGGGTGAAGCCAGAGATGAACTGTCCGGAGGGATTCGTCGAGGATACCAAAGGCCAAGCCAGTAGATACAACACGAACAACAGTCCGTACTTTTGGCCGCAGCTGTTGCTGGATGTCTTCTTCTTCCTCTTTTTCGCAGTCGTCGTCGTCGTCGTCGTCGTCGTCGTCGTCGTCGTCGTTGGTCCTTTTGTCGGAAGTTTCGTTTCGTTCTCGTTATTTCCGTTGGCGATAGTCGGCTTCTGGAAACGGGCAGTGTAGTGGCTCTCGCGTTCTCCGCCGTTCCTCCCCGCGTCGCGATCACGTCGAAATCTCTCGAACTTGAGTTCACGAGCGTCGAGTTGTTCGTCGTTCGACGAAGGGCGATTGCCAACGTCCCGACCGTGTCGCGTCCCATCTCGACGAACGGTACAGTCCGGATCCAGCTCGTCCTCGCGTCCAGCAAAACGAACGTTCCCGATCGCGCGGCATGACTGGCCGATAACGCGGCAGCAGCTCTCGTCATCGTCGTTCTCGTCGTTGTAGGCAGTGTAAGGAGATACATCGATCGGAGGAACGTTCGTGACACACGCGGCACGAGTTCCGGAGGGATCGGCCAGGCACTCGATGATCGCGCGATGATC
>NW_025110369.1:32500-53365 GCF_011392965.1 Frieseomelitta varia
TCGTAGTAGTAGTAATAGTAGTAGTAGTAGTAGTAGTAGTACTTGTTGTCGTTGCTGCTGCTGCTGTTGTTGTTGTTGTTGGTGGTGTTGTTGTTGTTGTTGTTGTTGCGCCAGCAATGTTGACGGCGACGGCGACGGCGACGACAACGGCAGTGGCGACGGCAGTGACGACGGCAGCGGCGGCGACGACGCCGGCGATACTGCCCGCTTCGAGGACAACGGAGACCTGCGATCTCTCGACCGGCGAAAGCACCTGGACACCGTAGTCCCCCTTCCGAGGCTCACCAGCTCCCGATACGGGACACCGAGGTTCATGCTGCATCCTAAACGCCCGGCGTTTATTCTCCCTTTGCCTTCTCCCCTGCCCCCCCTTCGTTTATCAAGCGGACGATCACGCCTGCCGATCAAACGGCAACGCGTACCACCGCGGCTTCAACGACGACTCTGACGACGGCCACCACGTTGCTGACGACCTACGCGGCACCGACGACGTCGTTTCGTTCGCTCGTTGCCATTGCGTCCGCTTCATGGACACACCCCAAGCAAGTTTGCCAGCAGCCTGCCGAGTATCCACCTTCCGCGAGTACTCTTACCTAACCTTTCCTCCTTGACCTCGTTGTGCTTTTCTCTCTCTCTCTCTCTCTCTCTCTCTCTCTCTCTCTCTCCCTCCCCCTCCTCTCTTTCACTCACACACACGCGCCACTCTCTCTCACACACTCACACACACACACGCGCACGCACGCACGCACGCACGCACGCACACTCTGTCTCCCTATCTCTCTCACTGTCTCACTATCTGTCTAACTATCTGTCCATTCATCTATCTACCTATTTATCCAGCTAGCCAGCTAGCCAGCTATCTCGCTCGGTACACTTCTCTCTTGCTCCTCTACACCCTCCAACGAGTGGGTTTCCTTGCTGATTCTCTCTACGACGCTCGGGTGCAACGCGTCTCAACACGAAACACCCACTCTCCCCCTCTTCTCTCTTCCCTCGTTCGTGCAGCACGATGATCGAGGCAGTCGGAGGAGACTCGGTTTTCCTCGGTGGCAAAGTAAGGTTATGGGGCTAGCCTTGATAAATGGTAACGCGCACCAGGATCCGCGCGTGAGAGCTCGCGCGCGCGCGCGCGGAGGAGCGCGCGCACGGCCCTCTGCACCGTGACGATGGAAATTCCAAACGGATAGACGACGATAAGATTGTCGAATCTCTTCCTTCTTCCAACGGATTGACCAATTCACCGTTTTCTTCTTCTTCTTCTTCTTCTTCCTCTTCTTCCTCCTCCTCCTCTTCTTCTTCCTCTTTCCTTCTCAAATGCAATCTCTCTCTCTCTCTCTCTCTCTCCCCAGCCACCGACTAGTTTGCTACGTTTCGATCGTCTTCTCTCGTCGGCTCGGTGTACGGTGTCGAGCGGGCACCTTTCTTACGAACGAGTCGGCGATTCCACTCGGGGGCGGCTTCGACACGCGGAAAACGCAGGACGGATGGCGCGTCCGATCGAATCACCTTGCTCCTCGATACCGAGCTCCACGGAGATCCTCTCGGTTTGGTCGCTGCCGCGCGACGAGCATCCAATCGTGACCGAAACTTTCTCGAGACTCGTGTCGTGTCGTGTCGTGTCGTGTGTCGTACTGCTGCTGCTCGACTCGACACACTCTCTCCCTTTCTCTCTCTCTCTCTCGCTGTTACAGGCGGAACTCGTCTCTCGACGAGCCGTTGTCGGAGCTCCTCGTGGCACTGGAGGCTCCGTGTGTCCCTCGACCGTGGCGCACCTTTGAAATCGCGTCGTGTCGCGTCGCGTCGCGTCGCGTCGCGTCGACTCACTTTGAATCTCGCCAGCCAGAGAGTCGCACGCGCGTACCTACTACAGCGCGCACCGAATTTTTCACCCACCGGAATTTAACTGCACGGTGAACATCGATATTCAGCGCCGAGGTGATATCCTTTGCTCAGTTTCCGTTGTCAACGCATCGTTTGCGCGTCGACGAAACGAGATTTAACAGTGTCACTACCAGCGTGACCGACTCTTTCCTTTTCCTCTTACTCCCCCCTCCCTCTCCTCTCTCTCTCCCTCTTTCTATGTATCTATCTATCTATCTATCTGTCTGTCTGTCTGTCTGTCTGTCTGTCTGTCTGTCTATTCGTTTCGCTTTCTTTTCTCCTTCCTTCCGTTCCTTCGCCTCCGATATTCGCCCAAATAGTAGCAGAAATCGTCGACGATCGACGGCCACTGGTGTGTGGAAACTGGCGAAACGGGGCGGTGTTTGCTGTGGTCCAGCAGCAGAATCGACGAATCCACTTTTCGCGGTTTCGGGCGAGCGAAACCTTTATCGACACGATGGTGGCGCGACCGATAATGATCGTGTTTCGTGAAACGCGCCTTTGGCTTTCTCTCTTTTTCTCTGCTTTTTCCCTCTTCCTCTTCCTTCTTCTTTGTTTCCTCTCTCCACTTCCTCCTCCTTCTCCTCCTCCTCCTCCTCCTTCTTCTTCTTCTTCTTCTTCTTCTTCCTCTTCTTCTTTTTCTACTACTTCTACTTCTTCCTCTCCCTCCGATCTAACTCGCTGCTGTTCGTATAATGTTGCACAGACAGGATCCCGTGTTTATCGTCGCGTAATTGATGGAGCCTGCAACGCGGACGGCAGTCGAACCACGCACGCAGGCACGCACGCACGCACATACACACTTTTTGGGGTCGTGCGCGTGACACGGAAACACCGACCCCGTAGCCGCGCACCAGCAACTGCGCGCGGTTCGTACAACGAACGTACCGAGAGTCCCTCTCCGAGAGACGACGGAAACTTCGCTGCACCTTCGGTCTCTCGGATGGTCTGTCTTTCCAATTCGCACGCGCACACGCACGCACACACACACAAATACATACATACATACATACATGTACACATACATTACATACACACACACGCTGAAATTTCTCCTCTCCCTCTCTCTCTCTCTCTCTCTCTCTCTCTCTCTCTATATATATATATCTATCTATCTATCTATCGCTACTCCTCGCCTCTTCCTCCCCGCGATACTTTTCCCATCCTCTCCTCTTTCAACCACCCGTTTTCCTACTACGGTTTTGCCTATTCCCTATTTTAACTCGCTCCTTCTTTCTTTCTTTCTCTCTCCTGCTGTTCCTGATCGTCCTCTCCCCCTCCCCTCCCCGTCTATTTCGGTCGTTCCTCGTCTTTCTCCCTTTTATGCACACGTACATTCGTATCAGTTGTAATCTCGGGTGGATCTCTTGCGCGCGCCTCCATCTCGCCCCCTTTTTCACCCCTACTTTCGTCCTCCTCCTCCTCCTCCTCCTCCACCACCATCCTTCTTTTCCCTCCTTCTCGCGCATCACCCGACCCCTTTCTCTTTCAATCCTGCCCCCTCGCGTTCGTTTGCTGCCACCCTTCGAAAGCAGCACGGACGCCAAGAGATTCCTCCCCCATTTTCCGTCTCGGATCAAGTGACCGTCGATCGTCGTCGCATCGAGTAATACCATCGACATCCTCTCTCGTCGTCGACAGGCCGGAGAATCGGTGGAAATCGCGTGCCCCGTCTCCGTCCCATGTGAATCCGCCATCTTTCTCTTTATCGGGAGCAGGGAGCAGCAACCATCTCACCGCTCTCTGACCCCTGTTCCACCTCCTCTTCGTCGCGATCCTTTGTGCCCTTCGTTCCATCCCCGATTATCTGCTCTCTCTCTCGTTTTCTTTCTCTCGCTCTTCCCCTCACTCGCTTCTCGACTCCTCGAGCTTGCCCTTCCCCTCCTTTCCTCTCTTCAGCAGTTTTCGCGATGTCCCCCCCCCGATTCTCGTGTTTTTCCGTCACTCGACCAAAAACAACGGTGGCACACGCCGTTTCCCCACGCGGTGCGTCGGATTACTCCTTTGTCCATCTCCGAATCGTTCGTTCTCGAGACGTTTTTTTTTTTTCTAAACGAGCAACCTTTTCTGACCGAGGTCGAGCAACCTTTTCTGCCAAAATTGCAACATTTCCTCAGCTTCAGTTTCGAGTAACATCGAGACGTAACCCGAGACATGGCGAAGCAAATGACAAAAAAGTCTGTCACTTTTATTGCAATTCTCTGTACGTACAGTGATATCGTTATCGGACGAGCGCGAGAGGGAAAGAAAGCGACGAGTTATTGTATAACGGTTCCCGGCCGCTCGTTACGGTCCGCGAGCCGCAGTGACATCCAAAAAAAAGAAGAGATCCGATCGGATCTTCGCTCTCTCGCTGACCTATTACAACAGCCGTAGACGTTCGATGGAAAATAATCTCCCTCGTACAACGAAACATACTTTCGACATCGGTTCGTTTTTTTTTTTTTTTTTGGGGGGGGGGGACAAACAATGGCAATTCCAAGACGTTGGACGCAAGCTTTCGACGATTTTTGTCGCCGCGGTTCGAACGTGATGTCGTTTGCTCACGTTGACACGTGGAATTGAAAAGCTCCCTCGACAATCATGGGGATATCGTCGTCGACGCAACGACCATGTTCCAAATATACCAAGTGGACGATGCAGCAGCGTTCAACGGCGGAGAGCGCATGCACCGCGTTAGCATCCAGCGCGAGAGCACGTTTCCTTGCGCACGGATATACGCATACACGAAAAGGCGTATCCTACCAAGGACGGTGTTCGCAGCTTATCCTTCTCTCTCTCTCTTTTTCACCCTCTCTCTATTTTGTACTCGTTCGGTCTCTCCCTGTTTCAAAGTTAGGTCGACTGGTGGTGTGGCCCGGACGGCGCATGACCACGGACGAAGGGAAATACTCGCGAATCGATAATCCGCGAGCAGCTGCGGCAACAGCGACGAGTTAGTCACGCGAACGGCTAGCTCACTCGATTATTACTCTGGCTAGCTCGCGCTAGCTCGCGCAGTCTCGACTACGAGCGTGCGGCGAGGGACACCGTCTCGAGGGTCGAAATTTCAAATCGAAATTGGAAATTATCGACGAAGGATGAGAAACATCTTTGCCGCGATTGTGTCTCGCTCGTGCTTTCTTCACCCTCGGCTAACGGGGAAAAGAGCAGAGAGCGCCGATTTAAAGGCACTTGCGGTATGTTGCCGCGGAAACTTCTTCAAATCCGCTTTTAATCGCGTAGATCCAATGTCCTGTGGTCTTCCCTTTTATGCTAGTCGACGACGAACGTACCTCGGCTGAAATGGCAACTGATTTATTAACAAGTACTTTGCGCGATGCATTTTTTTTTCTTTTTTTTTTTTTTAGTTTGAACATACATATGAGATACCTGATACAATCTTGATCTCGATCTTTCGGATCTTGATCCACGCAACACGTTCACGTGCAAACGCTACTCTGAATGCTCTGTCGAATCGTTTTGTTTGCCTTTAATTATTGAATTTTAATTGATGAATCAAGCTCGTAAACGGTCCCCATTTTTTACTACGCCAGCGTTAATCTGCGATAACAGGCTAACGAGATTCAGAGCTCTATCTCGTGATGCATGATTTGTGCACTTGTTCCGAAACGCAGGTGGTCACGTGGCGAGATTAGATTTCAATTCTTGAACGTATGAATGAACCTGGTTGCTACACGCGTCCTTCTCCAGGTGTTCCATTGCTATGAATACATTAAAACGGTATTGACACATCGTGTAAAAACGTGACACGAGATAACGCACGAGGGCAAGTAAATTGCGCAATGTCTCCAACTAAAAACGATTCGCACATTTTCACAGATCGACTCGGGGACGAGTATTTATGAACATTTACGACTCGCTGATGTAAAACATTGCGCAAAAATTGATTGTTCCGTGACAACGTTCCATAAATCCTTGTTTCTCGCACGTCATGCCGAGCATTATGTAACGCGGAAGCAATTACAACAATGTGAAACATCGACGAACTGCGCCGCATTGCAAGGAAAATTAACAGAAACGCATCCATCGTTTAATCTGCTCGACTGTCACTCTAACATTCGCGTGTCAATGTGATAAAAAGGAAAAAAAGGAAGAAGAAAAAAAAAAGCAACAACAACGTTACAATTGTACGGATACGTGTTGGAAACTAACTGGTTGGTAGGTAGCATCGAAAGTGCTCGATTTTGTAAAAAAAAAAAAAGCAGCAAAAGGTGGAGAAAGGGACGTCGAATAGTATGGGTGACAGAAGAGGAAAGATCAAGAGGATGAATAAGAAAGATTCAGAGGTGGAGGAAGAAATCGGGGTTGCTGCGATAGCGAAGGTGGAGAGGATGAGGCTACTCGGATGAGGTTGAAGAGGCCGAAGCTATGAAGAACAGAGCACGATCTTTCCTCGTCATCGTGACCGTCTGTGGCCGATTTTTTTGAACAAGGAGGCGAATTCAAATGGCATTGTGCCGTCACGTGCGGCCACTCGCTCTCACTCAACTCGACAGAACACTGTTAGAACCTCTTTCCTCTGTACAACCGCATAACTTTCCTACATTGTCGCTTCTGCTTGCCTCCCTCCTCCCTCCTCTTCCTCCTACTCTTTCTCTCTCCTCTTTTCTCGCCTATCCTGCTCATTTTACCTTTCTATTTATTCTTCCTATTCTTGCATTTAAACAATCGCTCCGAAACTCTACTCCTTTCTTGTCATTTCTTTTTCACGAGTTTGTGAAATTGTCAATTGTCTTTTTTTTTTTTTAGTTCTTGTCGCAATTACCGTCTCCTTGGTGACAATGTTTGTTCCAGTTACACATTTCTTCAACTCACGCCGTTGGAAACGATGACATTTTTTTGGATAATTAACGATTCCTTCTTTTCTATCTCTGCAAATAAGTTATTTCATACATCGACAAACGGTAGAGAAATACATCGACAAAAGTAGAGAAACTGCAGTACAGTAAAACACAAAATATAAATATCTTTTTATTTTTATCCGAACAATACATCTAGCATTAAACAATAAGATGGTAGCAAGTCTGATCTTTCGATTCGGACATCATAATTATCAAGTAAAAATTCATTCTTTAACATTGTAAAATATACATATACATGTACATATTGATACATACATACATACATACGTACACGCGCAGACTCACGCACGCATCATCACCTCACGCATATCGACTATTTACACAATTTTATACAACTTTCCCCGTGTTTCACTTCTCTCCCGAAAGACTTCATTTAAACATCAATCGAATCACAATAATCATCTCCTAATTTCCGTAATTTATTAATTCATAATTAAGCATCGTCTCTCTCTCTCTCTCTCTCTCTCTACATGATACATATCTTTGCAGTTTAACTTTAGACAGTTTTTATCACGTTATTAGGAAATGACTGAAAACTCCTCTCCTCCATCCCAACCCACCTTACCCCTCCAACTATATCTATATATACATACAGAGTGCCTCAGGAGGAAACTTTACCAGTGTGTTTGATCAGGTCATTCTGAATAAAAGAGGCCACATGTACTATAAGTTTCGATTCACTTGTTTTTTACTTATTTCAAAAAGCAGATCTTGCATTTATATACAATCAGAGTAGAGAAATAATTTTCATCTTTTTTTTTTTTATTATAGCTCAAAGGAAATGGCCAAAATGATGACCTTCCTTCTAGGGCAGTGTACAGCAACAGTAACCCAGAAACACGTGAAGGACAAATACGAGCTACACGCATTGCCATTAATAATATTAAACGTGAAATTATATAATGGGCTGATGACAATCATTAAAATCGTTACTTTGGGCACCTCGTTTGGTCTATACGAGTAAAAAGATGAAAACTTATTTTTCTGTGTCAATTATACAAATGTAAAATCTGTTTCTCGAACAAGTAAATCAAAGTCCATAGTGTGTACGACTTTTTTTTATTCAGACTGGCCTATCAAACACACCAGCGAAAGTGATTCCTCCTCAAACACTCTGCACGTATGTATAAACAGATTTACAGAATCTGTATAGAAAACAGCATGTCAAAAACATGCAATTATATTTTATTACGTCTTTTTAGAAAATCAGTTATCAATATTAGATGTATCATTACCTTTTACTAAATTTGTTTAACAAAATTCAATGCGGTTAACGTAACAATCAACATCTCAAATATACCCTATCCATTGTATTTTAATTGTACTCTACATGTCCTGCATATTAAAGAAAATTCTATTTTTGGTCTTCTAACTTATATATATATATATATATATATATATATATATGTATGTATATACAATAACAAATAATATTTACAAATTCACGTTGCTGATTATATGTCATTAAAAGATATATTTTTTCCTTTCATGGTATGTATATATGTATATCGCCAATGATCATCTTTAATGAAATAATTAAAAATATATTTTTAATATCAAACAAAAAGAAAAGATATATATGAATGTGTGTATCTGTGTGTATGTATATACTGTGATCACTAAACAAAGATAATAGTAAAGTATATATGAATCAAGTGTAAAGATAAAATATCTAGGCCGTGTAAAACTGTAAATAAACGTTAGTTAGTTTTTAATAATGTTGATAATAAAGTTTTGAGTAAAACAAATGAATGAATTTAAACGAATTACAATACTTCTGAATAAACTGTTTCTATACGAACATCTTTTAAACAAAAGAGAAAAGTAATTTGCAGTCTTAACGCTATTAAATAACTATTTTCGTATATTTAAGTTGATTTTTAATTAAAATAAGCTGACAGGGTAACAATGATTTTTACTATTAAAACAATGGCATATTTTCAAGAAATTTTCGCCTTACCTTGTTATAAAATACATGACGTAGAAAAAAATGCTTGAAGAACAGTGAAGTTAGACAAGAATGAAGTAAATTTATGGAACAGTCATGTTAATGCGAACCAGTTAGTTGACAGAGATACAAGTGATGATAAATATATATATATATATCAGATATCTTAGTTCTTTGAAATAAAAGATGAAGTCCTTAAAACATTGAAAATGTTCCTCGTTTTCATATTTATGAATTATTTTAGTAATCTAATTTTGTAACACCTTAAAAGAACGTATCGATTTTATCCACAACATAGACACATAATAAAAAATAGAATTGAATTGAGTTTTACACATGAATATCGGTCTCTTCAGAATCCGTGTTAATAAAATTTGTAGCTTCGTTTTCAATTGATACGACAGATCCAATTTCACAAATTTGTGAATTTGCTACAGGTCGTCTATTTCGATTTATGATTTGAACGACTGGGGCTGGCAAGCCTTCAGCGTCTGTACATAAATTTACTGTGTGTGGTTTAGTGCTGCTCACAGAACATTCTAGATCCGGCAACTCGCCTTAAATTAAACGATTAAAATTGCTATTTTTTTTCTCCATTACTAAATTATCAATCCTCACAGTGCTGATAGTTATAATTATCTAACAAGTTATATTTTACAACATATCATGAATGTTGAGCTGCATTGGGAGGATTAATAAAAACGTGCTTAAGTAATATCTCAAAGTAATTCTTACCATTAATGCTATGAATATCAAACGCCCTGAAAACAGTTCCACTAGATGGTTCCCCGCCACTTACACTAGCTTCATCATCTGGTGTATCAAACAATTCTTCCGAATCGGAACTACTACTTGAATGGATTGTTTGTGATCTTCTGGTCTGTGATCTAGCACGGCTAAAAGGGTTCTCCCTTTGTCGCGAAAATGTTCCACCTTGAGTTCCTAATAAAACATTTAATTGAATTTTTTATACTGAAAAGAATGAAGATTTTTTTTTTTCTTATTACCTTGATGACCCTCGCGAATCAAAGGTGTCGTATCGTCGGCATCCGAATCACTCTCGTCAGTAACAACTTGCTCATCCGCTGCAAAAACTTTTCGCTTACAAACGGGACACACTCTACGATTTTTTGTCAACCAAGGATCTATACATTTTGTATGATAAGCTGAAGATAAATGAAATTATTATTCAAGATATTAATACCGCATTTTAAATATTTCAACAATCACACACAAGGAGGCATACTAACCATGTGCACAGGGTAACACTCGTAATTTTTCACCTTCTGCATAATCGTCTAAACAAATCGCACACGTTTCATACGGATCTCCTTTTGTATATTTGTGCGTAGGAATCTTCTTCAAACTTGAATTAGACAACCTATGCCTTCGTTGCTTTCTCCTCTCTTTAATACATCTAACAATCTGTAAATTTACAAAAAGAAAAAAAAAAATGTTTTAAACGTACACAATAATAACTATATCTTGCTAAAAATAATTCAAAGGTTGCTTATAATTTCATTTTGCAACTCTCACCATAAAGATAATCATGACTAGAAAACATATTCCAATAACAATAGCAAAAGGCAAAAACAAGTGTGTTACATTGAATGGGATATCATCATTGATTAGTATAAAATATAACTCATCGTATAAATAATTTTCTTTAATGATTAATCCTGTGATTTCACTGACAAATACAGATGGTATTAATATTCCTCCAGGATCTCTAGCTTGCATTGGTTCTGTAACAAAGAATATTATATGTATAATTCACAAGCATTCTAACACTGAATGACCATTGTTTAAATTCTCTCAATGATAATCATTGCACTTGTTGTGTATTCTTGTATTGAAAACAATTACCTAGTTTGTTGCTGTTTACATTATGTATAATCACAGCATCGTACCCAGCCTTCTGTGCCATTCGTACTTTTCTTTCAAAACTACAATTATAGCGAGCAATCAAAACTATCCAATTGCCATTATAATTGGTATTATTAGGAGGACCCTGTATTTCATGGCATGCCGTAGATGGTTCTGCATACACAACCATTCCCTAATAAAAGATTTCCCATAAACCAAAAAATCTGTTTCATTCCCAATTTGTCTATTATTGTATTCTATTTTCTAACAAAATTATCAAAACTATCGATATTAGATTGCATTGATGATATAATTATATAAAAATGCACATTTATGAGATACTTTGTTACTTTTTCTTAACACATATAACGTAACACAAGCATCATATATGACTCATGTTATGATATTAAATACCTTAATCCCATCAGATGGTATTAAACCTCCGAATCTAGCTGGTATATCTCTAAATTCTTCTTCAATCTGATGCCTAGCGGCTGCAGAAAATACTAAAATATCCGCTTTGTTGCACATCACACAAAAGACAAGGAACATAAGCCACAATTGAAGTTGGTGGTTCAAGCAACACTGTCTCATTTTTTTAAAATGTTAAAGGTATCCACTATCTTGTCAATTTTAATACTCTATGGAAACTTTGTTTAAGGACTTCATTATACGTTGCACTCAGTCCCAAGATACTAACGTATCCATTGCAACAAACAAAATGATGCTAACCTGCGTCAAAATAATTGCAATACTTAGATTGTTTGCCAACAGTTTTACTTATCTATCTTATTTATTATATACACTACATACGTCATCATAAAATTACAATTAATAAAATTGTGCAATTGCATACTCATGTTTGTGTACTAAAAAGATTATTAATTCCCAAAGAATCTTCTTTCCCATACAATGAGTCACACGTTTCTACCGTAACGAGGATTCTTTTTATCTCTATAAGAATTGAATATTAACTCCTACCACTTTCATATAGCATCTATATACTAACTACATCATCAAGTAATAATACATTCTTATGTGACAATAATTTATATTTCGTACAGTAAACCTCACTTATGCCAAAGAATTAGTGAGCAAGATCAAGTTTGTTGATGAATTATACTGTAACATTTCACTCTCGATACACGACTACATCTTTGAACGATTAATTGTCGATTAATTGTTGAATAAACGATCCGTAGGCGAAAAGATGCAAGCTAATTATTCTATTGTCAGTATGAGAAAAAAGATTGTGTGCAATTAACGTACATCCGTTATTCCGACATAATACATTGACAAACGGGCATTGCAAGTTTCTCCAAAAATATCGGGTTATGCTGTATATAACAAAATGCACCAATAATTCGTGAGAAGCATCTTGTGACAAACGTATGTTGTACACGGAGACGTATGCAAATTTTTAACCCTTATTTTGTCAGTACTCAACGCTTAGATATGAAGTATGTAGATAACTTCGATATACTGATACATACATACATACTAATGTCCCTCTATCCTTTTTCATCCAGGAAAACACGTTACGTATGACACACAGGGGACATTCAATCGGTTCGTAAAACGTACGCAAGTATGTACGTGCATACACGCATTCGCAAATGTAATATTGTGGCTATCACAAGTGTGCAACAAGACACGCATCGTTTACACGTCGCGTTTCATTTTCACGGTTCCGAAACGACAGAAATATCGGGGGAATATCGCTTGCTGATAAAAAACATAAAGTCCCTTACGACGACGTTAGACGGACTGCGACTGATTTAATCCGTCGATTAAAGTTTGCCAGCAAATGTCAAAGACTCAGCTTCGTTCGATTTGTTCATAATTACTTCAATAAAAGCGACTTGAACGGCCGTGTACACATAACGCAAGAGCCATTTGTCCGATTTTTTTACATTTGAAATAAAAAAAAAGCAATTGTAAGTAACTTGATCACTGGAGTCACGCGGATGTCGTACATACACCTTTTCCTCTATTTCTCTGTCGAGCGCGGCCATCTTGGACGTGTGTACGTCACGCGACGCGAGCGCTAAATTTAAATCGAATTAAATGTCAGCTTTTACTTGTAACGCATCGATTTTTATATGGTAATATCTCATAACGATAACTTTCAAATTAAAATTTACCTTGTTTGAATCTTCGATGCTGTTTTCATGATATATTTCATTATGTCTAATGTGTAATTACTGATTTACTTAACGCATTTCGCATCTCGACCTTTTTCACATTTGTTACGTTTTTTTTTTTTGTGATCGATTACGCAGATATTAATATTTTTACTTTTTTTAAATGTTAATATTGTTGACATTTTTTTTCTCCTTCCTTTTCTTTTTGTTTTATCTCGTGAAGCAAATTAAACGCACGATGATTTTTGTAAAAAGTGTATTTAAACTTAGTACAATTACAACTGTTTGCATTGGATAAAACAACTGTTACATCAAAATGTCCTTAAATAGTTACGAATAAAATCGATTGCCCAGTAAAATTAATCGAAAAAAAGTACTTTTCTGTTTTTATACGTGAAATTTATGTCTATTATGTATATATACAATGTTACAGTTTATTCACTTATCACATGTCATGCTGCACATAAACATTACAAACGTGAAAAGTGACCATTTAAACAATAAAAATAAAAACAAAACTATGACTTGATATGATTTATAATGCATATAAAGATAATTAAGATAATTATATATAAATATATTATTTATATATAATGTAATTTTTTAATACTTAAGGAATAATTAATTAAATTTAGATTATAGCATATAATATATTTTGCCTGAGTGACTTCGAATATATTCCAGTCTTTGGGTATTTTAAACATTTTTAATATTTCAACATAAATATCATTTACAATATGATTAACTGTTATAATGACAAAACATTAAATAAGAAAAAATTATTTATGAAAAATGAAAACATTCGGTTTATCTTGAAATATAATTTTACTATAAATGTGTGTGTGTGTGTGTGTGTGTGTGTGTGTGTGTGTGTGCGCGCGCGCGCGCGCGCGCGTGTGTGCGTGTGTGAAGGCACTCATTAGCAAAACTACTTATACTGAAACAAATTAATTCGTTATGTACTCTACATATAAAATTTTAATAATGAATTGAAATATTTACTCTGATTTCTTATTAAATCTTTCCGCGAGAAAACCTTTCGTCTAAATATTGTGCTTTATGTATGATAGCATTCTTCTGAGACTGATCGAATCGATTAACTGTTAAATCGATATCTCTGTCAAATGGTCTTCTAATTGCCTGCGCGGTTGATTTTGCCTTTTTTTCTTCTTTCTAAAATTTATATTTCACTTTTATTAGAGTTTCTCATTTAGAGGAAAATACAAATATCTAAATCCAGAGTATAAAATAAACGAAACGAACCCGTTTTTCCTTTTGTAGCTGGTTTCGATGTATTTCTAAAAGCGATTTCTCACGTTTCTTACTTTTCCTACATTCAGTTTTACCACTTTCCTCAAACAAATCTCGAATCGATGTTTGAACATTGTGTAGTTTCTCTTCTTCCTAAAATGATGAGATGTGCAGCAACATTACTTTAACAATTTTCTTCTTTGCAAAAAAAAAAAAAAAAAATATATATTATATCGTATTTACTCGCTGTTTTCGTTTCTCAGCTTTCTTTGCTGGAGTATCTGTCCAGCATGACCTATCAGACATATCTGGACCTGCTCTCATTCGAAATTTTCGTGATGTTAATCCTAAATTATCAATCTGAGTTGGAGGTAACTCGATCATCCATTCTTCCCGTTGATTCACCTTACTATCCTGTAATATAGTTCATTATATTCCAATTTTTGAACATTTCAAATATCAAGACAATCAATTTGTCTTACCTCATTCTTCTGTTCATTTTTAATTAGCTGCGCTCGTTGTTCCAATTGTCTTTGTACGTAGTTACTGTCTAACGCTGGATGATTAACCGGCAATGGACCTATACCTTCATCTTCGTCCTCGGATTCTATTTGATTTACTTCATTATCATTAAACAATGTTATGGTATTTGGAAGAGTAGGGCCCATGATTTTTGTATTTGTTTCGTTATTATATTTTTGCTTCAATAAATGCGGTGGTAATGCTGGACCAAAAACAACATCCGTATCATTTTGCATTATGTTATCTTGATTAATGCTGTGTAGTGTGTCTTTCTCAGTTCTTGCACTTGTATCCTGTGCGTCATTCTTTGATAAACAAGGTCCTATAAAATGTACATCTTCATCTGATTCCATGCTAATGGAAGAATCAACTGTTAATTGCGGCGGCAGGGCCGGTCCGTAGGTTGTACATTTCTCAATACACGTCTCAGATAAATGAACATCTGTTGCTTTTGCAGAGTCGTAATTATCGGGATGCAAGGAAGTTTGTTCAGTAAAATTCAAACTCTCCTCCTTACTATTTAAATCAACTATGTTTTTCCTCGATTCTGTCAGTATAGGCGATGTAGTACCTAATGAGGAATCTGAAATGGTACCAGAATTATTATTACTGGAACCATACAACATATTATTCTTCCTTGCATTTACCTTTAGCGATCCTTCCATGGGTTCGATTTGTTTCGCCTGCTTTTTTGGCAAATTATCGCATTCATTGTTAAAATTTCTTTTTTTCGATTTCTTATTATGTTGTTGTGATAGTGAGTTTTTATCCTTTATATCAGAACAATCGGATGTATTTTCATCCGTCTCCGAGAGGATGTCAAATTCAGATAAATTCAATTCATCTTTATATTCTTGATTCTCCACTGAAAGATCTCTCTTCGTTGGTGATTCATTATCGTTATGACCTTGTTCTACATTTTTAGATGAAGAATATTCTTCCAAGCATTGCCCTTCATCTTCTCTCACCAGCATCTTTTTGTGTGTGTTATGCCTTTCAGATTCTCCTCGAAACTTACCGTGCTCTTCGGATCTCGTTTTGTACGGCTGATAATTTTTGTCGCGGCTTCTATCGCGAATAGAATGCTTATACTTTTCGTGAGATTTGTTTCTATGCTTGTCGTTTTCGTTTCGGCTACGACATCGTTCTTGAGACTTGTTGCTTCGATGTTCATTTCGGCTTCTACTCTTGTGCCGTTCTGCATATTTCGTTTTATGCTTTGACGATAACGTAGTACTCTTAGCATCCGAACCAGCGTCTCTTACATTTTTATGATCATCATCATCTTCGTGTTTCGAGTTTTTCGACTCGACAGAATGTTTCGAATGCTTAGTACAATGTTTGAAGTCGTTGTCGGAGTCTAGTTCTTTTGAAAATTTGTGTTCTTTGTTACAGTGACGTTTAGATTTGTCTTTTTTATCTTTATGCTCTGTGTCATTATAGCCAGACTCGTGTTCCGATTTTGATCTCGATCTCGACAGTTTTCCTAATTTTGCGTCTAACTGCACGTTATCTTTACGAGTAGCTTCAAAACGAAATCGTCGTCCATCATCACTGTCCTGACTTTCAGAATCAGAATCCATTGTAGTCATAATTAATTATTCGCTGAAACCAGTATAAATACACGTACATTTTTACAAACAGATAACACCATATATATATATATATAATATAATAATTAAGAATTTGACTTTAATCCTTAATTATTCTACTTAGTAGAACGGAACAGCGTTTTATAAAAATAATTTAAAACATTACGGTATTGAGTATACCTAGGAACAATAATTACAAGTCAACTAAATGAGAACTTTATTCAAAATATATTCGCACGAATCACAGTACATATGACAGAATTAAAGTATGAGCAAGATTAATGTGATTACTAGTCTATGCGCTTGTCTGTTTCTTTTGATTGTGCCTGATTCTTTACACTCTCCACTATTCTTTCAACTTTACTTTGACTCGGCTCTAATTTTGGAAGGGGAGTTATCTGTGAATTTGTTTGCAACATCTTCATTACTTTCGCTGCACTGTACTGAATAGATTTCATAAACCCAGCAGTTACAATACCCTTCAGACTTTGGGTAACACTGGATCTCCACACAATCTGTCTCAAGCAATCTTCTAATATTTCACCACAGTCAGGATCATAAGCAATTGCACGTAAACAATCTTCAGTGTCCTTTGATCTGGGACCTTGAGACCATGCCCTAACAAGCTTGACTTGCGGTGTTCTTGGTAACTGATTCAAGTGATGTATTTTTGTTGTAGGGCTTGTATCTTGATGGCAGGTAACAGTCATGTTCTCAGACTTTGGAATATCAACATAATTCTCAAAACGATGTAAAATTGGGCTGTATAATTGCCTAAAGTATGTCAGTTGGGGTAAAACAATGTTGTTCACTTTCTCTTTATTTTCGCCAAACGTCATACGAAAATCACCATTATAGGATAAGCCAGCTATAACTTTGTAAAACTCAACTTCCGTAAAATGCTGTGGGAGCAACAACAATGCTGCATGTACAGCCGAATGTAAATTTTGTACCAACGCTGTGCGTAATTGAGAATGTTCATTTGGTTCCACAAGTATTTTAACTGGTTTGTGTAGCCTCCCTGCTAAGTATATGTCAGTCCAATCCAGTAGGTCTTCTATCAGTGAAACTTCAGAAATTACACCGTACTTGATCATATGTCCTTGCGGCATTTTAACCAGCGTATTGTAATATACTTTAGCGCCCCATTTCTCTTGTATGTTAGTAATTGCCTTGTGTCCAAAAAGCTTCAGCGGTTGGGCATAATGCTTTGGATTGAGCTTTAAATTTTCGGCATGCCATTGATTTACATTACGAACAACAAATACAAGATCGATCATACTGTTCGACTGATTGTTCATTTGTTTGAACGCCGCAGATCCATACGCAAAGCAAAATTTTACAGTCCTTGGGAAGTTGTTGAGTATATCTTTCAACTGATGGACTCCTATTAATTTCTCCATTGTACAAAGATATCAACAGTACAAAGTATCAAGTTCCCAGGGAAACCACTCAATAGCTTTAATTCTGCATAATACTTCTTTCTATCCTCAAACATTAAATCAAAAATTTTAATGCAATCATTGATGATACCTTCGTTTCTCTTTCTTATATATATATATGTATATGTATGTATGTATAAATTTAATTAGAGTACAGTTGATTTGTTTTGTGTCAACGAAAATTACAAACGCAATTCAGAGAAAAAATACAATATTGAATAACACAAAAAAGATAACAGTCGAGATAAAACAAATATTTCTCGACTCCAAATTGTCCTAGACAAGGTTCGACAAGAAAGGTGACAAATTTTTGGACATTCGCAATCAACTGCGCCCTTTATTAACCCAGATCCGTTCCGTCTAACCTAAAATTTTTCCTCGTGAATTGTCCAATCGATACACATACTCACTTAAACTCGACGAAATGTCGCCTGTACCGCGGTTTTGTTATTGGATCATCCAAAAGCGTTCCGATCAACGCGATCAATTCAAAATAAACAAGGGCAAATAAATGAGAAAATCATGCAGCGTAACATCTTACTGTGCTGTACGTCGGGCCCAGAAAACACATGATTGTTTCATATTGGCTGGCCTAGGAATCGCCAGTTTCTGTTCTATCGTCTCATTGGATTTAATCGTCGCAACACTCAACTGTGCTGTTTCGGTTAAACATTTATGTGTTTTTGCAATTACTCTCGTATATAACGTATATAACGCGTTTAATCGGTTTAACGATTCTCTTTTTAAAATGTCCAATTGTACACGGCAGTACACATGCTCAAGTGTTTATTCAGGTAGTGAAACCTTTTCGGGCTAGTGTGTTTTTCGATGCAACTTCTGCTGTGTACGACACACGATCACTAATTCCAGATTCGCTGTACGTTATCTAGATTTATAATAATTTATTGCATCACAAAGGAACATTTTACGAGCGGTGTATTACGTACGTTATCTAAGTAGCTACATATACACGTAAATTTGACAACGCTGAATTTATAGTCGGGCACGATTGCGAGGGAAAGCACGATCAAGTTGGACATTTCGGACTCGGCTGATATTATTTAAATATACATACACTAAATAGGAATATATTAAACAAAGAACTTTATTTAATCAAGAAACTAGGTATCGTAACAAAATTCATATCGATATTATTTGCGATCATTGTACATCCCACAGAATACTGATTAATAATTTTTTTTACATATTGTTGTACGCAACACAAACGTGTAGAAATAGTTTTTAAACATCATGGAGGTTGATGAAAATAACGCAACGGTTTCAACTGATACACCGATGGAAGTTGACGATGATACTTCTGGAAAAAGCAACATCACATCAATAAATCCATCTAGTGCTATCAAAGTGATGGCATCTTCGGGTACAGTCGGTTCTGTTTCTATTAGTCTTCATCCTCTTGTCATAATGAATGTCAGCGAACACTGGACCAGGCTACGTGCTCAAGAAGGCACAGATCAACTAGGTACATATTCTGTACTGTTTTTCACTTTTATATTTCAATAGTTCACATTTTTCATGACTCAATGTTCTAGTGTACGGAGCACTTATTGGTAAACAGAAAGGACGCAATATAGAAATTATGAATTCTTTTGAATTAATGTTTACATGTATTAAGGATGATGTCATCATCGATAGAGATTATTACAATACCAAGGAAGAACAATTTAAACAAGTCTTTAGCGAAATGGATTTTCTTGGCTGGTATACTACAGGCGATATGCCCAATGAGAAAGATATTACAGTACATAAACAACTTTGTGAAATTAATGAAAGTCCTGTGTTATTGAAGCTTGATCCAAGACCAAAAAATACTGATGTATGTATTAATTATTGACCATGCATGTACTATTTAATAAGTTTTATGTTTTGTAGCAACTCTCTGTCTCCATGTATGAATCTGTGATTGATTTAGTAAATGGGGAAGCCACAATGTTGTTTGTCCCGTTGACTTATACATTAGCAACAGAGGAGGCAGAAAGAATTGGTGTGGATCATGTAGCAAGAATGTGTAGTAATGATCAAGGAGAAAGTTCATTGGGTAATTTTGTGTCCATATAACCATGTGAATAAGCAAAATGTAGGTAAAACTTAAATTTGTAATTCATAACAGTTGCAGAACATCTCACTGCACAACATAGTGCTATAAAAATGTTACATTCAAGAGTGAAATTAGTTTTAAAATATGTACAAGCTGTACAAAACGGTGAATTAAAAGGGAACCATGAAGTTTTAAGAGCAGCCTGTTCTTTGGGACACAGATTGCCAGTTTTAAACAATCCCAAATTTAAAGCTGATTTTTATAATGTAAGTATATGTTACAATCTAGGAGAATAATTAACCTACGTATTCAATATGTAATATTGTTCATATTTTCAGCAATGCAATGACTTTGGTCTGATGACGTATCTTGGTATTATAACAAAAGGTTGTAACAATATCAATCAGTTTGTTAACAAATTCAATATTTTGTACGATAGACAAGGTGTAGGTCGTCGTTTACGAAGTCTTTTCTTGTGATAAGCAAATATTCGTTGTTTTTTATACTTGTATCTTTTTTACTCTATAAATTATAATGAATACTCCTGGAATCTGTGAGACTCAATACAGTAAATATATATATATATTAAATAAATCGAATGTTGTAGTAGATATTGTACCCCTTAAAAATAAACATAAAAGTAAAATAAATATTGCAATATTTGATTTGAATTTACAAGGATAATCAAATTCTGTATTATTTCTATAATGTAAATTTTTTAATATATGCCTCGTACTTCTTTCTTACATACATACATACAAAGAATTTTGTAAGATATTCTAGGCAATATTGTTTACAACAAAACATACATCAAGAATGTAGAAATAATTCTTACAGATATAGTTGCGCGTTTTCCTTTTTCTCTTTTTATTTTTTTCGTAGTAGTGGAAGACATCTCGTAGTACACATATGTTTGTTGTGTGTGTACATTCATTCATACATACATACGTACATACATACATGTATACATATATACAAACATACATTCTTACGTACATAAGTTTATATATATGTATGTGTTTGTATGTTTTTTATATTTACGATTTCGGAGGCCACGTTACATTTTTCTTATATATTCAATTTCTATCGTTTGTGTGATCTATTTCGTATAAATTCTATTCGATATAAAAAAGCGGCCTATAAAATAAGACTAAAAGTCTTTATCTAAAAATCTATACGAATATTACATTTACTTTTACTTATTTATATATATATATATATATATATATATATATATATATATATATATATATATATATATATATATATATATATATATATATATATATATATAT